>NW_027185240.1:539855-589088 GCF_022577435.1 Embiotoca jacksoni | reverse complement strand
AACTAATGACAAGAATAACCTTTTTGTGGTCCTTCCAATGTCTCTGTCGCAGCTTCCCCTCCGCGTGTCTGCTTGTCTTTCTCCGCTTCGCGCTCTCCTGCCGGTTAGCTCCGCCCCTCGAACATCCTGATAGGTTCCACAATCAAGAAGTCTGGCTAGCAACACATTGACACCTCAACCAACCAATGAAAAAACAGTAATCACACGACAGGTTCGCGGTCACCAGAGAACAGTAGGACACTTGAACACTTTGAACATTTAATTTTTGAGCTTATTAATATCAGTTAAGAATGTGTTGTTTTACATGATTGCAGATAAACAGTGTTCAGGGGAGAGGAGCAGCACTGAACATAGCAACTACAACCCAGGAATTGAGAAAGCAGGTTTCACAGCTCCTGTAGTTCTCCACTGTGTCCACCAGAGTGCAGCAGACGCCGGTTGAGTACTGTGTGGAGGATCGTGGTCTCTGATTGGATGAAGTGGAAAAGTATATTTCCCATGTTCATGAGTATTTAGTTCCACTTCAACGTTACTTAGGCGTTGATAAAAAGTATGAGAGCAAGCAGTAGTAATATTTTGCATTATTAAGCTTGTATTTGTGTCTTTCTGGAGCTGTGAAATAAAACAAGCGCCACGAGTGATACGGACATGACTGAACAGTGCTATAAATGACATGTGTTTCCTTTAAGTTTATGTCAAACAGAATGGACTCAGTCATGATGAAACTCTGTGTTGTGTTCTGTTCGGTCCGTTGCGGGTTCGGGTGGTTGGGGGGGAATAAAAGGGGGGGTGGTCAGTCCAGCGGGACAAAGAATATGCATATGATTCAACAAGTTACAATATTTTTCAAGTTCAACAATAAACTTATAAATGTTTTTTATAAGTTCTTGTCACAAAGTACGCGTTCACAACAATTACTTTGATATCTCGAAATATCAACAACAACAACAACACAACAGAAAACATGTTTCATTTGTTCATGTACTGTTTCAGTGCTGATTAAGTTGAACAATGAAGCTTTACAAATATCAAACATTGATAACTTTTTGTCACCTCGTTAGCACTTCTACAACCAACAGTTCAATCTCTCAGCAATGAACAAATAGAGAAATCTTAACACTGTTAATAATGTAGTAAAGTACCAGATTGATATTATTAATGATGTCTATCATCTTATGATCACATGTGAGTTACTCAGTGATGTCAGTGACGAGTGTTGCTCAACAAGCTAGCAGACAGACAGACAGACAGAGACAGACAGACAGAGACAGACAGACAGACAGACAGACAGACAGAGACAGACAGACAGACAGACAGACAGACAGACAGACAGACAATGAAAAAACAAGAGAATAACAAGTTGACAGTTTCCATGTTTTCAGGAGAGATCTCATTATACCGACTGAATCAATCTACCAATCAGAGCCCTTGTTGGGGGCGTGGCTGTAACGCATGTGCTCGTTGTTGTTAAGTTCTTGTTGCTGCAGCGGAGGGGAGGGTTACTACAGTTTCACTGTGTCCATCTTAAATGTGTGCATTCAGAAACCAGTAAATATGTCAGAGTGATAAATACTTGTGTGTTTTTAAGTATGTATTTATGTATCAGGTACGTTTAGGTCAAAATGAATCTGCATAAAGGTCACTAGCCCAATGCTAACACTAATTCTATAGTAACGCTTATTAAGCATTACATAATCACAGGGTTGGAAAGCAGGTTATGCTAAAGTCATGTGCAACCATAGTTAGCTGTAGAAAGGATGATGTCGTTGTGTGTGTAATGAGTGTAAATGGATGGCTTACAATTTATCTTCAAAACTAACCTATATAGAGTGAACTTTGGGGATTTACCACATTTACATATGAAGATGAACTTTAAACATATAATCAGTGGAGCAGTTCTTACATGTTGCTTGTCGCACCCTAACTTTCACCCAGCACTGTTGTCCAGATTAGCAACGTACCTATGACATATTTTAAACATTGAAAACAGCCTTGTTTGTGAGCTGAGCTGCCCAATGGAGCAAGTTCAGCCTCAAATAATTAACTCATTCCATCCAGCCAACCACAACCAAGCAGCGCTACAACAACTTCTGAGAGAACACAGAGTGGTGCTGCCATTAACAGGTAATGACCAACACAAATGACTTCTAACCAGTCACACACACCCCACAGACTCGGGGATGGTCAGGATGGAAAGCCCGTGCCCTAGTTACTATGGATGTCCACTACAACCAAGTCTCTACCACCTTCACAGGAAAAGCTATTCCACCATAACCCACTTTGAAATTAAGCAAATCCAGAACTGCAACTTGCCATGGTCCCACGACCTCGGGGATGATGGCAATGGAAAGCCTGTACCCTAGTTACTGTAGACAAAGCCAACTTCAAAGTCTCCACAACCTTCACAACAAAAGTTATTTGACAATAACCCACTTTGAACTGGTTTTCATTCCTAACCCTAACCCACAGATTTTCAACAAAATCGTCATAACTCACGAAAGCAAGCACCTACAGCCAAAGGAGACAGCTACAACCAACAAACTTTCCAGGCCTGATTGTGGGCCCAGGACATGCCCCCCACCCACAAAATTTCAAGCTCCCCCAACCTACACAAAAAAAGTTATTCAAGAAGGGCTGATCCCAAAATGACCATTTTTGGAAGCGCGCCCCATTCCCAAGTTCGTACACACTTGTCCATGGATCCTATCAACTGGGCTTGCCCCAATTACTGGGGGTAGAGCCTACTTCCAGGTCTCTATGACCTATACAGCAAAAGTTATTCAGGAAGGGCTGATGAGCATGTAGTTTTCTTCCCTAACCCTAACCCTTGAAGGATGTAATCATTAATCACTTAGGATCAGTAGGTGCTAAATGTTTATATTTAGTAAAATAATGCATTGAGGCGGTTCACTGTTGTCTGTTAACTACAATTTCACACTTTCATTACAGCTGCAGTATTTTCTTTTTTACATATTTTGTCCTCCATCTGCTCTGACGCTCCCATGAAGAGCTGGTGCTCTCCAGGAGTTCATTACATTTCACCATCATCCAATGACATCAATCTGCACACCTTTACCGAGCTGCACCTGATAAACCAGGCTTCTTGTGAAACAGAGTAAGACAGGAGGCTCTAACTAGTCCGGATCAAGTCAGGCTTTATTGCATTATGTTGGATTTCTTAATTGTTTATTCTGAAACTGCTTTAATATTTCATGTACATGCGTGTGATGTGTGTGTGTGTGTGTCATCACACCAGTCTTTGGATCTGTCAGGAACTCTTTCAAAGCAAAGAATATAAACCACAGCTACAGAAACAAAAACATCTGTTAACTTTCCACAATCTCTTTTAGGGCTGATGTCAAGTCTGGGTACTTGAACTGAAATCCAGACTCTAAAGTCCTCTTGGGAACAACTTTCTGGCCTTGAGTGAGGACCACAGCCCTCTCAGAGCCCATGAAGGCGTTCATGACAAAGCCAGGCACAGGAAACACGGTGGGCCGCCTCAGGACTCGGCCCAGTTCTTTAGTGAACTCGTAGTTGGTGTTGAGTGCAGGTGTGACTCCGTTGAACACTCGTGGTGACGGGGAGGGAGCGTCCACAGACGGCTCCAACGCCTGGGCGATGATTGCTGCCAGGTCCGAGACGTGGATCCAGGGGAACGGCTGTCTTCCAGACCCCTGGGTGCCCCCAAGGCCGAGCCAGAACGGAAGCAGCATTTGCTTCATGGCACCACCGTCCCGACCGAGCACTGCCCCTGGTGGATGGAGGGAGGAGTACATAAAATGGATTTAGGTTCAACTCTGTTTATGAAGGTAGAACTTCAACAAAGTCACAACAAACCCTGCAGAGCCACGACTAAAGAAATTACTGGTCTTGAAGACAACATTGAAGTCAGTCTTTAAACTGACAAACAACACACCAACTAAATTACAATATAAAAGTATATATAAAGATTTGAGAGATGTTTGTGTGAAAACATGATGTGTATGTATTATTATTTTATTATCATTTAATACTTTTAATAACAGTTAGATAATAAATAGCTCATTTAATAATGTTAATAAGTTATTATAATAAATAGATCATTTAACAACTTTTATATACCTAACACATCAACCTCTCTGACAAACATCAGTGCACTGTGTGCAGCTTTTTTACAGATGAATACTGATGATTTCTGTACTTTGTACACACCCGGCCTGATGACCACTTGTTTGGTGCTTTGAGCCACATGGAGAGGAAGACGTGCCGCGGCCTCCCACTCCTGGACGAGCGTTGAGAGGAGGTCAAAGGGTGTCCAGTCACTATCTTCTGTATACTGAGCTGTCAGGCTGGGTTTGTAGCAAGCTGTGAGTCAAAAAGCAAAGCAAGATCTATGCAACAAGAAATGTCACCGTCTTTATTATTTGAGAGTTTATCTGGTCCGAACAGAACATCAGTGAGGAGGCAGACCTACCGACACCAGACACCAGGACCCAGGACTGAGGGGGACTGGAGGAGGCAGCGATGGCTTGAGACAGAGCTTTGGTAGTGTTGATGCGGCTGGAGAATAAATCATTCTTATAGCTTTCATTCCACCTGAAAGGAGCACAAAACAAACACACAACAAACAACAAATAATCAGCTGAAGAATCAGAGAGTGCAGCTTCCTCCTCCAACGCACCTGCTGTGTGTGTGTGTGTGTGTGTGTGTGTGTGTGTGTGTGTGTGTGTGTGTGTGTGTGTGTGTGTGTGTGTGTGTGTGTGTGTGTGTGTGTCAGTCAGTCAGTCAGTTATTGATGAACATCAGCACCTGAGTTACATACGTTAACACGACCACTGGTACGTGGACATTACTGATGTCACCATGGAAACCTGAGCAGAGAAACATGTCTCAGCTCCTGCCTGTGACAGTTGATCGTGTTTGTCCCTTCACATCACCTGAGCTCACTTTAGAGCAGTTTTTTGTATTCTCATGTGAGACGGGTGTTATAATCTTACACCATGTCTGTCCTAGTCATTTGTGATAATTGTCCACATACTGGGGGTCTTCATGATCCCGTGGGGACTGCCTCAGTCACTGGAAACACCAGGTGACTCTGAGATATGCAGCGAGAGCCCTGACATGGACCGCCAGTTTATTAGAGACTCACCAACGCAGTGGGTTCATGAGATTCTCTCCAGCCAAGTTAACGGCACCGTCACATGGAGGGAGGCCATGAGACTGCAGCTCCGCCTGCAAGAGCAGAAAGTCCAGAGAACAGCAATGTCGTGGAGGGAAATTAATAACACTTCAGGGAACATTTCATCATACTGGAAGCTGTGAGAAACCACAAGCTCATGAATCTCTTACCCAGGTTATCTTTCCTGGACCGGGGTGGCGAGATATCACTGTGACATCATGACCTTTGTCTCTCAGCAGGCGGGTCAGCTCACGGCCCACAAAGCCAGATCCCCCTCCTGTGAGGAAGACAATGCACATTACATATATTATATTATAACATATTATAATAGAATATATATATAATAATATATTATACTATTTTTTTATATTATATTATACAGCCAAATCCACAGAGAAGCAGCAAAGAGGCACCATATCCATCAGTCACAATAAATCTGCAGGAGGAACAAGGAGCCTGTATACGTCCTACATGTCCTACATGTCTTACATGTCTTACACGTGCTAGATGTATTAGAAGTGGGACATAGTTGCCATGGTAATCGTTTTGCTGTTAAACTGCGTTACATTAAACATGAAGCGGTATTTATGTAATTATTACCTCCTCACTGATGACAGTCATTTTAAATCAGTAAAACACGCTTCATGGATGTCACGCTCAAAGTAGACGAGAAAACAGTGCGCATGCGTACTATGCATGCTTACAAAACAGGACTTGAGCGAACTTAGCTTGAATAATATCAAAAACATGGAGCGACAGTTTTCCCGGTTCAATCCGAACCTCATGCTGTTTTTACTGCTGTTTAGCGGAACAACTTCACGCACACGTAGGAACTCACTGGTACAACGAGGCTCCTGGATTTACTGCGGCAATGTTGACATTAGCTAACAGTTAGCTGCCAGCGCTGACCTTTCTGACAGAAATTTATAAATATAAAATACTCTGAAAATTGCACTCACCAACTAAGACTCTCATGGTCAGCACAGCCGCGTTAAACCTTCATTTAAATGTCTGGACTCGCTGTTAGTTACACCTTATTGGTGTGACTGCCGCTCTGGGAAGACAACTGAGCTACTTTGGCCCAAGAGGCGGTCCGTACTTCAGCTGGGCACACACGTCATTTTGTAGTTTAACAGTGACCCGGATGTAGGCTGTAAACTTATACCTGCTATTTTCACCGATGTTTCCATGACAGCGATGCAGATTTATTAAGTTTAATCACTGAAGTTTAACTCCCGCCACCTTTAACTTCACTGCAGAAACAGAGGAGCGAAGTGTTTAACTAACCCTATCTAGCACTAACTAACCCTATATAGTACTAACTAACTAACTAACTAACTAACTAACTAACTAACCCTGTCTCGCACTAACTAACTAGTACTAACTAACCCTCTCACTCAACCTGACTGGGATAAGGTGGAGCAGTCCTTCACAATATAAGACAACAGAACTGTGGGCTGGCCCCTGGTTCTGGTTCTGTTAACAGATGTTCTCCTCCCCCGGTTCTGGTTCTGTTAACAGATGTTCTCCTCCCCTGGTTCTGGTTCTGTTAACAGATGTTCTCCTCCTCTGGTTCTGGTTCTGTTGGAGGTTTCTTCCCGTTAAAAGGGAGTTCATGTTAAATTGTAATGGTTCTCTGTAAAAGGTTCTGAAGTTCTGTTATTAGAACATGACAGTGTTAAGAGCCCTGAAATAACCTGTTGTGTTGTGATTTGTTTTGATTTTGAATTCAGTTTAATTTAATTTAATTCGTGTTGTTTGTATTTTTTTTTGCCTATTTCCACTTGAACCAGTTCAAATATTAAGTTAACAAACGTTGATAAAAATGTGATTTATGTTTTTATGTTTTATATTTATTTTAAATGGCGCAGCTAAAAAAAACAGGCACAACTGATGTTGAAACTTATTCTAATAGCACTTTTATTTGATGTCGTATTTTATGACTTACTTATCCATTTTATTTCATGTAGCTCACTGACTGTCCTTCTCGCTGCTGAATGATTTAACTTACTTTGCATTTCAGTGGAGACGTTTTATTTTGGGGACAATCTGCACGATTCATGCATGAAGCACAAATTCGTGTCTCTGAAGCGGCTCCAGACCCGGAAGTTGTCTATTGTGGGACAGAACACGTGGTTTTGATGAAGAGATAAAAGCGCCTCCGCCTCGTCGTCAGTCTCTCTTGCCTTGTTGCGGTGATGGAGGGCGGACGGACCGAGGCGGGCCGAACAGGACCGAACAGGACCGAACTGGAGCCTCTGGAGCGTCGTTGACGGTAAATGTTCCGTTCGCGACCAGAACACATCGTTTATTTGTTTGTTTACTTGTTTGTTTGCGGTCGCAGCACGCGAACCTCATTGTTCTGTTCAATGGCGCCAAATCGACCTCGTGGTTTCTTTTTCTGCTGATGACGAGAGTTAAACCTGAAATAAAGGTTTCATCACATACATTTTTAATCCGATTAAAGAAGCAGCAGGAACCGCTGCATTAAATATTTCTGCTTCAATCTTTCTATGGAAAACTCGCATCAATACTGCCAATTTGTTATTTTATCATTTATAATTGTTGTTATTTTTTTTATTAAAATCATCATCTTAAAAATACAGTTGAAAGTCCTCAATTCACAGTAAACTGTTGAGGTTGATCAATATACACTATGACCACTTTAATAGGAACACCAGCTGAATATTGCAGTGAGTCTTCCTTATGAAGGTCTTTGTTAAATGTTTTGTTGATTCATTAGAAATATATTAACGGAGTTTTGTCTTCTTTATTACTGTGAATATGATAAATGTGGATGTCTAATTCACATAAATATAAAAAGGATCGTTTAATCAATGAAACACGTGTATAATGTGTAAAATTAAACATCACAAACTTCCTCCTCACTGATCAGCGAGTTGAATCAAGTCTTACAAAACAAAAATGGGACATTAAACTGACTTCACGTTTAAATTTATTTCCTTCTGGGTGTACCTATTAAATAGATCTACCTTCAGTCAAACCTGAATGATGAGCTGCATGTGAGTCCGTGTTTCATCTGAACTTCCTGATTACTTGTTCACTGCACTGACGGGTTTGACCACCAACAGTCGGGGTGTTCAGTGTGCTGCAGGCGGAGACTAACGTGTGATATGTTTCTTTTAGGATCCAAGGAGCTGCGGTGGATTTATTTTAATCAGGTGAGATGATTGTTTAGAATGTGTGGTATTAATGGGGTCAACAACACCTTTTTATTTTAACCCCCCAAACTGACCTTAATGCTGAACTCTTGTTTTATTTTTATTTTTTGTTACAGGTGGTGTAGCGCTACAGGAGCTCTGTCACCGTTCAAGACTTAATCAGATGTTGTTAATTATTTTTTTACAAGTGCCTTTATAGTCAATGTACATGCCAACTGTAGAAAATCCCTAGTTAAAATATTAATTGATAAACTACTGTATATTTCATTTAAATAAAAATGCAATTTTAATCTTTACAAAGTTTGAGTGTTTTTCTTATTGAAAGTGTAAATTAAATCATGTCTGAGGGTGGAATTGATTGAAGGCTGGTTGTTACTGAACTGAGTTTTGTTGCTTTAATTGGCAGATCATGCTGAGGTTGGAAAGTTTCCTACAGAACATGCTTCATCAGTAGTTTAATATTTGGTTTGACGGGATGAACCGCCGCCTGCTGTTGGTCACCTAAAGCATGGACGAGCAACAACAGGATTTCACTGGGAATCAATGTTTTAATGTCAAAACAAGTTGAAGCTGTTTGTTCTGCTCATGGATTTGTGGAGGGGAGAGAGTTGGCAGATTTGTTGATTTAAAAAGAAAGTATAAATAGTTATTGGAAATAAAAATTTTGTTAATCTTCAAAGCATGTGAAAACATGGTATAGTGTAGTAAAGCCATATATTGGATTTGCAGTTTTAATAACCTGAAACCTGTTAGACAGGTTATTAATCATGTTTCTGATAATCTAACTGCTTCCACTGGTTTATTTCTGTTTTCTTCTGGGTGTAATCTGACTGTCTACCTCAGTGGTTCTCTGAGAACATTAAAGGTTGAAGGACTAAAGAACGGTTCTACAGGAGAACGTGTGCAGCAGGAGTCCGGCTCCAGATGTTTACAAAATGATCTTCACAAAAAGTATGGCAGGTGATGATCTGAGTTGATGCCGTAATGAAAGTGATTATTTGTTTTCAGTGACTATATTTGTCTGCAGTTAAACATGACATGACACATTAATTGATTGTGATAAATCATGTAGTCATCGGCAAAATTAAACACGCATGTTGATGAACACACTAGAACATGTATTATGAACCCATAATGTTTAGGTTGTTTAGAAGTTTTAGATTGGACATCTACACGTTAAGGAATAAATCTGTTGATGACAATATTGTTATTTATAAAAGTAAAAACAGTCCTCATTGACACGAAGGATGAAAGTGGAAATCATTTCACCGAAACACCAACTTAGTCAAACATGTTTGGGCCCATTTGAAGAAATCTGCTTTAGTTTCTAGCCTCAAGTGTTATTTAAAACTAAATCTGCATTCTGCAGGTGCAGAATTACAAAGTTTAACTGGAGCCTTTTCTCATTTATGCTAAAAGTCCATTCGGTGTTTAAACTTCATTCAAGCGTGCTGTCATGTGCTGAAAAGGCCACCGTGGTTGTGTCCACATCACTGCGTCCTCCGCTGTCTTTACCCACGAAGCGACTCTTTTTGTTTCCTGTTTGGTCCGACGCCGTGCCCTCGAACAGCTTCGCCATGAAGGCGAAGCCGTTTTGTTTCATGTACGACTTCCCAGCGAAGGTGTAGAGGACCGGGTTGGCACAGCTGCTGATGAAGGCCAACGCTGAGGTCACTGCACGACTGGACTGATAGATGTTTTCCAAACTGCAGGAAACACAACATTTGAATCACAATCAAACAGTTAGGATGAAACATGAACTTTTACTGAAGCTCAGGTAAAAATATTCATGTCAGAATGATGATGATGATTATTGAACAAGCCCGCTGGAGCTCAGGGCCGGGGCCCAAAAGGTCTGGAGCAGGCTGCACTCCCTCAATGTCAAAGAAAGAGACAAAAAAGAAATAAACAACTACAAACAGACCCAAAACAACCACAAAGAGACACAAAACAACCACAGAGACATAAAACAACTACAGAGAGACACAAAACAACCACAAAGAGACATAAAACAACCACAAAGAGACACAAAACAACTACAAAGAGACACAAACAGACACAAAACAACCACAAAGAGACAAAACAACCACAGAGACACAAAGAGACAAAACAACTACAAAGAGACATTTTTCAGTCTGGGTGTTTTCTCCTTCAGAGTTGAGATGAAGGTTTCTATCAGATCTACATCACATTAACCACCTTATGTATCGTTTGTATTATATCGATATAATATATTTTTTATACAGAACATATAAGAGTGGATGCACAATTCCATAACTAGTGTAGAGGTTCAGCTTCTGACTGATGGGACATGTGAATGTGTTTTTGCGAGGGTTTGTTTGAGGTGTGACTAAAGTGGTTTCAGTAAATGTAACCAAAATGTGCTTCAGTATCTTCTAATAATGATCACAGTAAAACTGTCTGAGATGTTGGTGGACGCCTCGTGGAACTCACGTCAATCTGATGTGGGAATCGTGGCAGTACCACTCTGCAGCCACCTTGGATAGACAAAAACACTCAGTATTCATTCAGTAGATAATTAATCCTCATGCTGTCATGTGAATAATCCAAGTGAACACACACCTGGATCATATTGATAACGTGGTACGGCAGCCAGAACAGGCCAAACATCACCACGATAGCCAAGATGAGTTTCTCGCTGCGGACCTTCCGGTGGAACTTGGTCTGTTTCAGGCGTCTCAGGATAAGGACGTAGCTGCTGATGATGACCGCATAAGGAAGAATGAATCCCGACACTGTCTCGAAGGCATACTGAAACCTCACCTGCACACGGAGGAAGAGAGAAATGAGCTGTTGCTTCTTCAGACATGAATATATTTACCGAGACCAGGCAGAAAAACTAAAGAATAAATCTGGAAAGAAAAGTTGATAATCAAACAAAAGTACAAAAAAATTTCTCTGATTAATTTTTCTCAGGTTTCACAGGATTTACTGTTATATAAAGTGTGTATATATATATATATATATATACAGACTTATATATGTCTTGATCAGCTTCAAACTTCTACAACAAGACTATCGTCACATTTTCAAACATTTAACTGACTGATCTGATAGAAAATAGAAAACAATATCTGTTCAAGTAATAATATCAACCATTTACTGACTGCTCTTTTTTATTATCAGGTAAACTGCTGATAAATGTCTTTGATTAAGAAAACGCAACTCAAGGTCACAGCTGTTGAGGAGCTTTTGCTCCTCATATCACATGATTATCATCAGCAGCAGCAGTTTAGCCAGCTGTCATGGACTCATGAGAGGTTCACACATCTTTTGAAGGCATTTCAAACTCAGATTATTATTAGATATTGATCAGCAGATATAACTCGTGCCTTACATGTTGAGGAAGCGTGTGATTGGGCGCACACACCAGCCGGATTTTGTTCGTGTCATCGTTGTCCATCCTCACGTCTCGAAACACCAGTGAAGGGATAGAAATGAGCATCACCAGCACCCACATGCCCGTGATCACCCGCCTCACGATCCTCCTGGTGATGAGGCGGGACAGTCTCCGCGGAAACACCACGGCCACCAGCCTGTGCACGCTCATCAGTGTGATGAGGAAGATGGAGGCGTACATGTTGGAGTTGCACAGGTAGAACAGGCCTTTACACATGGTGTTCCCAAAGATCCACGTCTGCTTAGCCAGGTAGATAATGAAGAAGATGGTGAGAGCCATGAGGAAGCCATCGGCACATGCCAGGTTGAGGATGAGGAGGGTGGTGACTGAGCGCCGTTTGATGCGTGCCAGGATGCTCCAGATGATGAAGAGGTTGCCAGGGACGCCCAGGAGGAAGACCAAGCCGAGGATGAGGGCGCCTAAGGTTGTGGCGGCATCGTTGCTCACAACGCTGTCATCCTCTGTGATTGTGGCGTTGGGAGAGGAAGTCAGGAGGGAACGACTGATCTTCATGCTCGAAGTTTTAATCCTGAAGACGAGAACCAAAGCTCAAACAGGACGTTCATGTCGTGTTTATTGTTCAACAGTGTTCCAACACAGTCATGAAGTCCTGCAGCTAATGTAACTTGTTCTACTGAGAGCTGTCATTCAGCCTCGACTCGTTCATCTAATGGGCCCATAACTGCTTCTTCCTCCAAATATTCAGATTCAGACAGACTTCACTGGTGTTTTATGTTCATATAGAAACTTTAAAGGCTCAGCAGCACTTTGTTTGTTGGACTCTTGTTCTGTAGAACAAAGTGATTCAACAAGTTGGAGCCGACTGATCACAGAAGACTTAAAGCTGCTGAGTACACAGTATTTCAAAGTATTGTTGCTGACATCTTAAAATGATTAAAGTTGTTTGAATCTGAACCTGTATGCAGGTAGAAATGTTTTACTGTGCAGACGACGCTGAGCGCTGCAGCTTGAACTTATGCCACAGCAACGCTTTCCTTCTTTCATGATGTACACGGTCCAAAACCAAAGTACTGGCTGGACCCGGCTACAGCTCTATAGACAATGCTGGACAAATGGAGAAACTGAAATGAATCTGAACAAACCTGTTGAACACAAACTAATAGAAAAACAACAATGTGTGACTTTGGTGTTTTTTTTGTGACTGCATAGAACTTCAGTTGTTTGTTCAGACCAAAGAGAACACGTAGCGCCCCCTAGAGACACAAGCTGTTGGTGTACAGATGAGCATTGATTTAATGCACCTGCTGGTTTGAAACTGTTGAACTGCTGTTTAAAGCTCTTTATCTTTATACTAAACCTCTGGACTTCAGCTATGTACTTCATGGTTTTATTTCTGATCTAACCCTTCTTCATCTTACATGTGTCAGCATGTCATGTTCATTCCAGAACATATCAGGGTTAATGTGTCATTTAAATAATAGTTGTAAAGTTATCATGGCTTCATACAGCATTTCTTTGATGGACTCCTCCTCTCTTCCCCCTCTCTGGCCTCCTCCTCTCTCCCTCCTCCTCTCTCCCTCCCCCTCTCTCCCTCTTCTCTCTCTCCTCTATTTTATCTGCCCTCCCTTCAACTGACTCTTCCTCCCTCATGCATCCTAACTCTGCCATAGACACTCTCCTCCTCTCTGTCTTCCTCTCTTGATTGTCTCTGTCCTCTGGCCTCCTCCTCTCTCCCTCCTCTCTGCCCTCCTCCATGTCCTCCAGTCCTCCCCAGCTCCGTGGTTGTCTGACTCGGTGCTCCCAGAGAGCCACTATGAGAGCATCAGAAAGGAAATGTAGAAAATCTAACCACCCTGACGACCTGCTCACTTATCAATCTCTCCTCTCCTCTATCTCTGCAGCCAAAAGCTCTTTCTACCAAACCACAATTCAATCCTCATTTTCCAACACCAAACAGCTCTTCTCCATCTTCTCCATTTTCTCCATCTTCTCCATCTTCTCCAACCTCCTTGAACCTCCCCCCTCCTCCCTCCACCAAGCCACTTTGTCAACTACTTTACTAAAAAGATAGATGACATACGCTCCTCATTTTCAAACCCAGCTTCTATAACTACATGTCCATCATCTTCTTCTTCATCCCCTTCGCTTTCCTCTTTCACCCCCCCCCCCCCCCGTCTCCCAATCAAGTTGTTACCTTGGTAACCTCCACCCCCCCAACCACCTGCCCCCTTGATCCCATCCCATCTCACATTCTCCAGTCTATTGCTCCAGACCTTCTTCCTTTTCTGTCCATCTCATCAACACTTCTCTGTCAACGGTCTGTTTCCTGAACTCTGTGAAGGAGAGAGTGAACCCTCTCCTGAAGAAACCCCCTCTCAACCCATCTGAAGTAAACAACTACAGACCGTCTCTCTTCTTCCCTTTCTTTCTAAAACTCTGGAGCGAGCTATCTTTAACCAACTCTCCTCCTATCTCCACCATAATAACCTTCTTGACCACCAGTCTGGTTTCAACAGACCACTCAACAGAGACGGCCCTCCTTCTGTCTCTGAGCAGCTTCACACTGCTAGAGCAGCCTCTCTGTCCTCTGTCCTGATCCTTCTAGACCTTCTGCTGCATTGGACACAGTGAACCACCAGATCCTTCTTTCCTCCTTCAGGACCTCGGTGTCTCAGGCTCTGCTCTCTCCCTGTTCTCATCCTACCTCAACGACCTCACCTACTGGGTAACTTGGAGAGGATCTGTGTCTGAACCTTGTCCTCTCACTACTGGTGTCCCTCAAGGCTCCGTCCCGGGTCCCCTCCTCTTCTCTCTGTACACCGACTCTCTCGGCTCTGTCCTTCACTCGCATGTCTTTTCCTACCACAGCTATGCTGATGACACCCAACTGATCCTCTCTTTTCCAGATCTGAAACACAGGTAGCAGCATGAATCTCTGCCTGTCTGACTGACATCTCTCAGTGGATGTCCTCACACCACCTGGAAATCAATCTCCACAAGACCGAACTGCTCTTCCTTCCAGAGAAACACTCTCCCACCCTCGACCTGACTACTACCTTCAACAACTCTGTTATCCCGACCCTGACTGCTAAGAACCTCGGAGACACTCGACAGTCAACTCTCTTACTGCCAACATCACTGCAACAACACGTTCCTGTAGATACATGCTGCACAACATCAGGAGAATACGTCCTCTTCTCACTCAGAAGGAGGTGCAGGTTCTGGTCCAGGTTCTGGTCCAGGTTCTGGTCCAGGCTCTGGTCCAGGCTCTGGTCCAGGTTCTGGTCAACTTACATCTGGACTACTGTAACTCCCTCCTGGCAGGTCTACCTGTTAGTACCATCCGACCTCTGCAGCTCATCCAGAATGCAGCAGCTCGACTGGTCTTTAACCTACCGAAATTCACTCCCACTACTCCACTCCTCCTCTGCTCCTCATCTGCTCCTCCTCCGCTCCTCCTCCACTCCTCCGCTCCCTTCACTGGTTACCAGTAGCTGCCAGCATCCGTTTCCAAACATTGGTACTTGCGTACCGTGCTGCGAACAGATCGGGTCCAGTCTACATCCAGGACATGGTCCAACCTTACACCCCACTCCGTTCACTCCGGTCCTCCTCCTCCTCCTCCTCCTCCTCCTCCTCTGTCCTGTCTCCTAAATGGTAGAATGAGCTCCCCAACGACATCAGGGCAGCAGAAACTCTGAACATCTTCCACCACAAACTAAAAACACACCTCTTCAGACTTTACTTTGAACAGTAGAACTTTAGTATCTTAACATGGAACTTACTGATAGAACTTTGTAGTTTGGCTTTCTTGAAGAAAATTGTACTTTCTTGATTCTTGTTGTTCTGAATTTGTACCCTCATGGTTGAAATGAACTTATTGTAAGTCGCTTTGGATAAAAGCGTCAGATAAATGAAATGTAATGTAATGAAATTATTTAAGTTCGTCAGGTGGTCTTTCAACATACGAAAAGAAGAAAAGTGTGATAGAAATTACACAAACAATATGTGTTGTGATAATTTGGCTTCTTCACCTAAAGTTTAGTTTCTATTTGACTGGAAATGCGTGTGTTTGATTGTTGGACCCCTGAGAACATCCTCATGATGATCTATAACAAATAAGTAAACATAAAACATGTCGTCTCTTCTTACACAAGTGGTTTCCACAAGTGGAGGACGTATGCTCCCCTGACGCAGCCTCTAAAATATTTACATCACGTAGCAGCCGAACTCAGACGCAGCAAGCTAAAACACGTCAAACATCAGCAGCAGCGCATTAAAGACGAGCAGGATTTCAACACAGTCTTGGATTCACTTTGTGTTTTTTCCTGCCCTCATTTGTCTTCCTGAAGTCTCTCTCATCATTTCACACGGACACTGCAGGTTAAAGGTCACAGAGGACTTTAAGTTAGTTAGAAGATGTTGCAGCCCAAGTAGACATTAAACATGAGTGATTGACAGACGAGGTCGTCGGCTCATCACATCACGATATGACAACAGCAGATCAAGTCCTTATTTCCTGATTAAGTTCTAATTTCCTTGTTCTCGTCACACTAAAACCAGCTGTTTATTCCCCTGATGGCTTCAGTGTGAACAACATGAATCCAACCAGAGTCTCATCTCACATAACAACACAATGCTGGTGGGAAAACAGGGTTTCACTACCAGGGAGGATCATGGTGGAACAGAAATGTTGTTCATCAGTAGGAAAAGACATGAACATGCTCATTATAACGGGATGTTGTAATATTATGGAGTAGTTAAAATGCAACGTAACTCCTGTTGACATGATAAATTTAAGGAGTAAAAAGTGTAAGCAGGCAGGACAAGCGGAAAAATAAGGAAGAGTAATACTCATATATATTGTTATGTATTATGTTATTAGGTATTATTAAGTGTCATTTTGCACCATTTCAAGCATTTATTCTGCTACAAAATCAACAAATCCATCAACAAAACTACAGATGAGACATTTGTGAAAACACTGAGAAACACTGATCTGTTTTACTCTCAATAAAAAGTGGCCGATTAACTTGAAGGCCAAGCATAAAAATAAAGAGTCACAATTTTTTAATCAATCTGCTAGCTGTAAAATATTAATATATAATATTCAATTATCTTTATATGGAAAAAAGAAAACAGAGATTAAATAAAATGTCTTCAAGATGTTCAAAGTGAAAGTGTTGAACAAGTGACTGACCTTTACAGGATGAGATGCTGCTCCAGGTGTTGGACCTGAACGTCCTGCTGCGTGTGTGTTGGACCTGAACGTCCTGCTGCTCCGAGTGTTGGACCTGAACGTCCTGCTGCTCCGAGTGTTGGACCTGAACGTCCTGCTGCTTCGGGTGTTGGACCTGAACGTCCTGCTGCTCCAGGTGTTGGACCTGAACGCCCTGCTGCTCCAGGTGTTGGACCTGAACGTCCTGCTGCGTGTGTGTTGGACCTGAACGTCCTGCTGCTCCGAGTGTTGGACCTGAACGTCCTGCTGCTTCGGGTGTTGGACCTGAACGTCCTGCTGCTCCGAGTGTTGGACCTGAACGTCCTGCTGCTCCGAGTGTTGGACCTGAACGTCCTGCTGCTTCGGGTGTTGGACCTGAACGTCCTGCTGCTTCGGGTGTTGGACCTGAACGTCCTGCTGCTTCGGGTGTTGGACCTGAACGTCCTGCTGGGTGTGTGTTGGACCTGAACGTCCTGCTGTCGCTGTGATGCTCACTGGTATCTCACTTTATTATAAACTGAATGACATCCTGTTACAAGCTGGAACACGCTCCGCTTCTACAGAGGAAGGCAGAGACGAGGATCCTCCTCCAAACGGTCCCTCCTCTATCTGAGGTCTGGATGTTCATCTATGATCCCCTATATGCTCATCTACATACAGTACATGACCCTCCTGTATGTTCATCTACATACATGACCCTCCTGTATGTTCATAATACTGTATGAACTGTGTCCTGTTCATTAAGAAACATGTGTTCTTCATGAGAACATTTCAGAGTCATATTTATGTGTCCTGAGGCACTTTTCACTGAGTCAGCTGTTACGTAAAAAAAAAAGGCGTTCAGGTGATTCAAATGTTTGCACACACACACACACGCACGCACGCACACACACACACACACACACACACACACACACACACACACACACACACACACACACACACACACACACACATACACACACACACACAGTGTACATAAAACTAACTTTCACTAGTTCATACAAGTCTGTCACTGACAGGAATGAAAGAAAGAAGATGAAGGACAGAATAAACTGAACTAAGCTAAAACAGCTTTAAAACATTCCTCAACTGTTTAAAATGTTTCAGAGAAAGAATATGATAAAGTGCTTCAAGTGATGAATCTGAAGTCTATAAATAAATGTTGAACAGTGTTTTTATGGTCTGTTGAACTGGCTGGTCGTTTACAACTACTGACCTGCAGTATGATGAGCTGCATTTACACCATGGAGTTTGGAAAGTGTGTTCCTTTATGATCGGACTCTCAACTTGTCTGGAAAAAACATGAATGTTTCATGATTACATATAGATGAACAACAGACATTTGTCAGGAAGGAAGTTACAGAATTTTCTCTCCAGTGCCGGTCTGATCTTTCTCTCACGCTCTGAAAACAGAAGTGACTCTTAGGAAAGTTCCAGTTAAACTGCTCCAGCTGTCGTCCACAAGAGGGCATCACATGGCAGGAATCTCTGCTTCAGGTTCCATAAACTTGACACTCAGCAGCTCCTCCTGTGTGGTTCACTCATCCATCATACCACCGCGTCCTGTGAACAATTTATTCGTAATATTTCTCAACAACTAAAACTTTCCACTTCGAGCGGTGTCCTGAGTTTAAACCTCTGAAAAGCTGCTCAAAATAGTTTTTTTTACTTCAGGATTCATTGAATCTAAAACTTCACTTCAGAAAACCAAGTTACTGAATGTGTGCTCAGGCAGTGAAAGATGAGGTCCTGAGGCACCTGAGGTCTACGATACCTAAGGATAAGGTCTATGACACCTGAGGAGGTCTATGACACCAGAGGAGGTCTGCAACACCTGAGGAGGAGGTCTACGATTGCTGAGGAGGTCTACGACATCTAAGGAGGTCCACGACACCTGAGGAGGAGGTATAAATGTTCTAGAAGCCTCAGATTCACGAGTTTTGACATGTTTGCTGACATTTACAGAAAGGTCAGAGGTCATGGAAGTTGGATGTTGGGCTGATATCTTGTAATTTCAGTCATGTAGAGTTTGTCTTCATAACTTAGAAAATCATAGATCATGATCTTCTCTTCTCCATCTGTGTCTTTGTATTTCCTCTTAGAAAATAGTGTTTTTGCTGCTTAACATAGGGAGCACGACTTCCCATGTCCTAACCACAAGTTCACGAGTTCCATTTGAACGCAGCATTTGTCACAAACTTGGGATGTTTCCCACTGAAACGTGTGCTCACGAAGGTTACGTCTTCTCTGAACCAACTGATCCGCCCTGTACTGTGACTTTATTGAATCATTGGATGTCCGGTTGGGTCTCACATGTGACCTTAACGCCATTAAAGGCGTGAAGTTAAATCCTGGAACTCCTCTCCAGTCAGTCAGAGCTGAAGAAGCCTTTTGGATCAGCGGTGACACGTCTTCAAGAGGTCCAGCTTCCTTTGGATACCTCTGTACTGATGATGGTGGTATCAGGCCTTACGAAGGGCAGCGGCCTGGTTGGTAGCACTTTTTCCTCTTTTCTACTACACTCCAGGATCCAAGGCCGGCCCACACGACTCCCAGAGGATGACCGAGAGGGAAACAAGCCCCTGTCCTAACAGACTTCTAATGATTGTGAGAACCGGAGGAGGGGAGGAAGGAGGACGAGGCAGAGCAGAGGGGTTAGAGGAGGAATATGGAGTGGAGGCGGAGAGAGTGTGTTTATTTAAGTTTTTCGTCTCCTGACTCAGACAGAGAGCAGACTACTCAGGATAATAAGAAACAGATCTTTGGTCGAGAGGAAGAGGAGGGGGGCAGACTCGGGAGAAGGAGGGACAAGGAGGATTTGGTGGGATGAAAAGAGGACGGAGGAGTGTGTGGGGGGGGGGGGGGGGAGGTGGAGAAGAAGAAGAAAGAGGGAGGAGTGACAGCCATAAAAGGGTGTCTGTCATGTTCACAGGAAATCGTCCCTCTTATGTTCACAAAGTGACTGTTAACGTCACAGCAGCCCTTCGATGGGGTTCAGACACACCGAGCTGCTTCACGTCCACTCAGGGTGGGAATTATGTTATTTTTGTTTTGTGTTTAAATTGGTGAAAAAGTGAAAAGACGGGAAATTAATTTTAATGGAAAACAAGACAATCAGGTTTTAATGATGCAATAAGAGATAACAGTGGTTTATTAAAGAGAAACCTCCAGAGTAAGGGGGGAACAGGGGGGTCAGTGACTGACAGACAGGAGGTCCAATAGGGAATGAGTAACGGACCAACCGGAGCTGGGAAACCCACCCAAAGGCAATTAAGGGTAAAGGACGACAAAAATATTTGATAAACTTTTTCCTCTCTGAGTTGAACAGGAAAGAAAATGAAGCTGCGGAGGAGCTGATGGATGAAATTAAGCAGTTTGAGTCCAACACACTTTGATTTGGGCCGCGAGGTATTAAGTCTGGAAAACTTGCTCACACCGAACAAGAAGTTTTTATCGCGTGGAAAAGTTGCAGAAACAAACCAAAATGAAGAACAATTGCGCAATGACGCGCACATAGGATCCAGCTGGACGTCTGTGGATCTCTCCGTGAAGTGTTCTCTTGTTTTTGAGGTGCATCCAGTTGGTTAAAGTCTCCGTGTCCGAGATCAGATCGGATCTACTTCTGGATCCTGTCCCTGCTGCCGGAGGGCGATGGGGGCCGCGCCGGGCTCGGGCTGGGAGGAGGGCGAGTTCGAGTTTAAGTTGGTGTTTGAGGAGGATCCGCCGCCGCAAAGCCAGCGGCCATCCCCGGTCTGCACAGCCGAGCCGGAGAGCTCCGTGGCCGGGGAGGAAAGTGAGAGCGCCCTGCTGCACCTGGAATCCTGCTGCAGCAGCAGCCTGGGTTCGTGTTCACTTCACTTTATTGTTCAAGGACTCAGTAGGAAGAAGCTCTGAACCTGACCGGGAGTTTCACACATGTGTACATACATGTACAGTGATGGGGCCTTCATCTACATGCCTGTGATAATCTGATGTATGTGTGTGGGTCAGTGTGTGCGTTTGAACTTGCATGCGATGTGTGTGTGCCGGTTTCCGTGAGCATGATCATATTTGTAGGGTGTGTTTGTTTTGTGTGCGTGTGATATGCATTCGTGTGCATATCTCACTGTATTCCTGTTTGTGTGTGTGCATATGTATGTTTGTGCGTGTGTGTGTGTGTGTGTGTGTGTGTGCGTGCGTGCGTGCGTGCGTGCTTGCGTGTGTGTGTGTGTGTGTGTGTGTGTGCATGTGTGCGTGCAGCCCCAGACTCAATGTGTTTCTAATCAGCTGTGCGTGTGAGTAGAGTTAACAGCTGCCATCTGGAAAGGAACCTCAACCTCTGTGTACTGAACACACAGCACATACACACCTCCCTCACTTTAGCCTGCACACGCACACGCGCACACACACCCACACACACACACACACACACACACACACACACACACACACACACACACACACACACACATTTGTTTCCCGCCCACACTGGCATACAGTTGTATTACCACACCCAAGGCATGAAAATGAAGCAGTTCACTTCAGGTGATGGGTTTTATATTTCTGATTTACTCTCCTTGAACTCATCTATCCAACGTACAACAATGCCACACAACTTTTTGAGCTTGTGTATAAACCATGTCTATTTGCTACTTCAGTTTAACTGAACAGTAATTGAATCCTCCTCATTAAAATACTCTATTGATAAATCAAGAGGACAAATTGATCAGAGTTTTCTTTCCTGAGTCTGACACCAGGAAATCTGCTGATAAAGCAGAGATCCACTATAAACATCAGTATCAATCTAGTTCAAATGATTTCATGATGTAATGAAGCCAGAGACGGTTGTGGTAGTGAAACTGCACCATGATGTCAGGAATCAAATCGATGGCAGGAACAGAATCTGAAAATGATTGTATTGAATGTGGATCAGTGGAGTCATGACTTCATTCATATTAAAGATTATCCAGTAATTAAGAACTTTCTGATAAAAGATGTTCATCACGAACCCTCAGATCTGATGTGCGACCCCTGAGTGGGTATCCTTCTGGGCGTAGGCCTCAGGTTCATTTAACCAATCAGCATGCGTTGCCTACCGTGTCCACCAAATTGTTTTTTCCTGAGTTCAGAATATTTGTTAAATTGTTTAAATGAACTGCAGCAGCTTGACGAGGTGCTGACGTTTATGCTGCTCTGAGCGCTGAACATTCAGCAATTTTTTTAGCCGGCAAGTGTTGAAAATTCGACTATGATGCGCACGTCACTGTCACCGGCCGTCCAATCACAGTGAAGGAGGAGCGGGACAAACACAGTCCTTCAAGTTTTTTTTCTTATCTCTAATCCTTCATCATCTCAGGATGATGATAATGATGATGATGATGATGATGATGATCACTTCATGTCAGAGCTTCACCTCCGGACAGGATGAAGGATTATAAAATGTTAAACTTGGAACATTCAATAACTGTCAGGTAAACGGTTTCTGCTGATGTGAACGCCAGTTTAATAAATGGGACATTCATCAACATGAGAAGAGAGACGTTTGGTAGCAGAACACCTCAGACGGATCAAGCCTTCGCTCGTCAGGGTTCTGACACCGGTTTGGGTGAACATTACTTTTTTCAGGTTCAGTTTAGGACACTGAATTAAACATGAAAGTATTTTAAAAGGAGCTTTTTTAAAGGTAAGTTGTCATGGCTCATAAACTCTTCTAAACATCTAAATCTCAGTTCCATGTGAAAAGCCCAGAAGAGTTGCTTCAGCTCTGCAGCTTTAATCACTTGGAAATATTTTTGTTGCCAGGAAACATTTGAATAGATTTTTCACCCCGAGCCTTCATTTATTGGCCGTTGCTGTTGTGTGCCCGTTTTGCCCAAAAATTGCCTTCATGTCCCGCCGCTGCAGAGCAGCAGAGATGGGTCGGAGCCTCGCTCATTACAGACTAACTACTGTTTGGCTGCGAGTGCAGGCCGACCGCACCGCGCCGGGAAATGTTGTGGCCTTCAGGGTTTGTCCTCATTTAAAATGTTGTTTGGCAAAATCCAAAGAAGTTTTATCGAGATCTTTTAAAACAAACAAATCATCTTCGTAACTGTCAAGATTAGCAGAAAAAAATATTCTTCGTGGCTCAAGATTTGGATTAGTGGTCCAAAAGTAAACTCCATGACCTGATGAGAATATTCATTTCACACTTCACTTCAAACTGTGACAACAAAACAATGAAAAGGGAGAACGAGTTCAGAAGCAGGGTTCTCTAAAGCTGTGGGTTCTCTCTAAAACTTTGGGTTCTCTCTAAAACTTTGGGTTCTATAAAGCTGTGGGTTCTCTAAAGCTGATGGTTCTCTTAGTCCATAGTTTGTCACGCTCCCTCACTTTTTTCCTACTTTTAGTTCCAGACAACCACCTCGCTGCTTCTCATGCAGGTCATCCAATCAGCATCCCCAGTCCGCCACTGTCATCCAATCAGCGGGCAGGAATGCATTCCCCACCTCCACGAAGGGCTCCTATCAGAGAGTTCAGCGGGACCTATGAGAGCTTGCCAGCCCGCTCTGTACAGGTGAGTTGACCTTTGTGATAATCTGCAGGTTAACACATGGCAACTCAAAATGATTTTACGTTATATTTTTATAAACATATTTTTACAACATATAAAGCGACGATGAAAACAGAGTTCTGTACCTGCAGAGAATTCTCACCTGAACGAGATGCTGCTGGTTTTTTTTAGATGTTTCCAGTCTAGGAAACGGTTTTGTTGGCGACACCTGGACGTCAGTCGATGACCTTTTCTTCATGTTTCATTCTATAAATCTGCATGTTGCTTGAGTGTACATCTGTTGTCTGTGCTGGAAGAGAGGAGCCTTTTCTTACCTGCAGGGTCTAATGCTGCAGTTATAAATTTTACTGAATTTCCCCACTGCAGGATTAATAAAGTCATATTTTATCTTCAATCCCTTTGAGGTATAATTGGGCTGTCTGAATAAACCGGACCTGACTTTGTGCTAAAGAAGCTCTAAAATCCTCCTGCACACAAACTGCTGCAGAAAGAGACCGTTCGGGACAAACTGCTGAGCATAGCACAGAGTTTAGGAGCTAAAGAGCCTGACATTTTCCTCAAGAGGTGGTGGAGACCAAAAACTGAGCTGGGGCGGTGAGTCACGACCCCGTTTCAACAGCCGGTACCGGCTCCTATCGACTCCACTTGATTGCTTTTTGGTTCAGTCTTCTGGACTTTATTCTGGACTTTTGTCCTCTATGAAACTACCATGACGTCATCTTCAATGTAAAACACACATGCTGGATCCTTTTGTTGGCAACCAAATAGGAACGTCTGCACGTTCTCAGTGGACCTTGGTGTGGTTTTCTCTCTGACCAATCAGTGGTCTGCAGTGTTTTAGTCTCAGTTCACTAGGGCTTCTGTCCTGATCTGTGACTTGACCTGCTTGTTCGATGTTTGCCATCTTTTGTTGCAGAGCTAAGAAAGTGTTCTTCCCTCCAGGTTTCAGAGTCTCGTGTGGTCGAGTGCCCGAGCATCCAGATAACCACCATCTCACCTGAAGACACCTCAGCACCCACCGTCTCCAGCTACTGGGACATGGGCGGCAGTGGCTGGGACAGAGAGCGCCTCTACCTCCCCCTGCTGGACCCCTTTACTTACCGCGACAGATGCCCCAGCTCCCTCAGCCCTAGTCCCGCCTCCAGCCCCTCCTCCCGAGGCTGGCTCAGCCCCGCCTCCAGCTGTGACTCCCTGTTGGTGGAGGAGGAGGAGCTCAATGAAGCTAGCATCAGTTTTGGTGTCTCTCCGTCTTCGAGGCCCACTTCCCCAGGGGGTAAGAAGCGTCGGAACTCCCCGCTGGCCTCGCCCTGTACATCACGGAGAAGCAGTTACTCAGAGGAGTTGCAGGGGTGCAACCTGGAGGGTGGAGAGACCACCTCTCAGTCACAAGCCCCGCCCAGCAGCTGTGAGCTCAGCATCCCGCAGAAAACCAGGAAGACATCCTTGGAACAGGTAAAGATGTTGGCTGGTTTGGTGTTTCTCAGATGTTGTTTTCTCTCCTTGTAAGAGATGATTCAAACATATAGCGGTGAACTTCTCGTCTTCCAGCTGTCTCCCAGGGAGGTGGATCAGGAGCAGGCTCCAGGCCATGGCTCCCCCTGCCCACTGCCAGAGACCCAGACGACCAGGAGAGAGCCCCCCCCTCTGGGCATGGACTACCTCTCTGTGCCCCCCGCTCTGGCCTGGGGAAGAACCCGAGCCAGCGCCCACAGCCCACTGTTCAGGCAAGGACACACAACTATGATGATGGAAGCATACAGTTGTTCTCACTGTCCAGCCTCCACAAAAGTCCAACCTTCATCAGCCAAAACCACAGACTGTATATGAACATGTCTCCAATAGACTCCATCTGTGGTACCACTGAGGACCACTAGGGGCTGTCTCCATGACTCCATCTGTAGTACCAGTGAGGACCACTAGGGGCTGTCTCCATAGACTCCATCTGTCATCTGTAGTACCACTGATGACCACTAGGGGCTGTCTCCATAGACTCCATCTGTAGTACAACTGAGGACCACTAGGGGCTGTCTCCATAGACTCCATCTGTAATACCACTGAGGACCACTAGAGGCTGTCTCCATGACTCCATCTGTAGTACCAGTGAGGACCACTAGGGGCTGTCTCCATAGTCTCCATCTGTAGTACCACTGAGGACCACTAGGTCTCATTGAAAAAGCATCAAGTTCTCTCCTGAAATCCAAAGTCAGTAAATGTTTCCAGTCATCATGGTGTCATTAGATAAACTCATTCTGGAAATAATTTGTCATTCATTACATATTAGGACTCTAACACTGATATGTTTGGGGGCAGGGCTGTTTGATTGACAGGCCTGGGTGTAATCAGGTTTACAGAATAGGTGGGCGGGGCTTAGTGTCCTCTGTCTCAGTCAGATCCGCCCCTCGCTCCTCCCGGGCTTCAAAATGGACAACATTCATCCAGGTGTTTCTGTCTGAGGGACGGATCCTTTGAACTGCAATAAAAATGGTTAAAGTGACATTTTACTGTAGATGTGGACACTCATGCAGAAGATCATGAACCTTTAGGACAGGGGTGTCAAACATCCGGCCCGCCAGGGGGTCCAGCTCGGCCCACCAGATGACTTTGCTAAGTGTGAAAATTACAGAAAGACATAAATTGCATTTCTCTGAGAATATGGAGGTTTATGAGTACAAACGTTTTGTAATTTTTTTTAATCGATCCAGTAATTGCTTCAAAAACAGCATAAATGCGATGTCTGCTCCGGAGGCAGCAGTTCGCTGCGAGGGAATCTGCAGAGGAGAGCCCAGGCAGATAAACAGTGACCTGATGTCTGAGTTTTTGGTCTTTATGTTTCTAGTTTATTGTAGAAAGACCTTAAAATAGGGTTTATCATCCAAAAACCTTCATCAATGATTTAAACAGAGAAATATTGTTGTTATTATGCATTATTTTGCTATGATTTTACTGGTCTGGCCCACTTGAGATGAAAGTGGGCAGTATGTGGCCCCTTAACTAAAATGAGTTTGACACCCCTGCTTTAGGAGATTCATCCACACGAGTAAATCACAACACTTCTTTTCATGTAAATCTCTTTATTGGGCCTGCAGATGGTTTTTGATCAGCTGAAACTGTCTACTGTGATGCTCCTCAGGTCGAATGCTCTGCCGCCGCTCGACTGGCCGCTGCCGTCCCAGTTTGACCAGTTTGAACTGCGTATCGAGGTGCAGCCCCGCCCCCACCACAGGGCCCACTATGAGACGGAGGGCAGCAGAGGAGCCGTCAAAGCTGCTCCAACAGGACATCCTGTCGTTAAGGTGAAACCTGCCGACCGAAGGACGACATCATCTTTCTAGACAGATTTGTGCTGCAGATATTTGTGTAATCAGATGAATCGATGATGACTTTAACTTATCTGGAGATGTTTATATGAAATGTAGTTTCATGTTCAGCTGAGGTGGCCGCTTGGTTGAGATTGTGTTCACATAATACTGGAACAAAGTCTTCGGACACACGTTGTTGGCCTCCTCACAGTTTGATCTGACCAGCGCACCGTTCTCTCTCTGCAGCTGTGTGGTTACTCAGACAGGAAGCCGCTCTCGCTTCAGGTTTTTGTTGGAACAGCTGACGACCGATCGATCAGGCCACATCCTTTCTATCAGATACACAGGTAGAAACAACCTTATGACTGTGCTACCTTCTATTGTGCACTAATGTTCAAGGGATACATAATGTACCGCTGTGGCTTTAACCATTGCGTAACCAACCAACAGCGTCTGCTCATGTTGGAACAGGAAGTATCCTGTCAATTTTTCAAACAGTAACTTCCTTTGGATGAGAGCATCAGCTTATTACAGAAAACATGTCACTGTGAAGAAGGACAGTCATCTGAAGTCCAGTTAGAACAAGAGGAGGCGTCTGCGTACATAAATATTAATATTTGGCTCCACGTCTCGTCTCTTCATCTATAAGACAAGTAGAACATCAGCAGCGATACGATCTGTTGGTATTCTGAAGGGTTTTAGTCTCGTGACATGATGAGATGAGATGAGATGAGATGAGATGAGATGAGATGAGATGAGATGAGATGAGATGAGATGATGGATGGATGTTCTTGAAAGTGATCAATGAAAGTTTGAACCCTGTCAGTCACAGCAGAATTGCGGCAGCCAGTAAAATATGATATAAATATGTTTTAAAAAGGTGAAATAAGTTCATAAAAGTTGAGGTGACATTATTTATTTTGTCTGATCCAAAGCCAAAAATCTTCACTCTATATTTATCCCATTTCAGAACAGAGTTCACCTGTAACCAGAGTCACTGATTCCACATTAAAAGTGTTAAATTCAGACCTTTGTCGTCAGGGTGACCGGGAAGATGGTCGGCACCGCCAGTCATGAGAGCGTCCAGGCGGGAACCAAACTGCTGGACATCCCTCTGAACCCTGAGAACAACATGACGGCCCTGTAAGTCCAGGAGACGCAGAGGACATGTCTCCTCTTTACGTCCAGTTTAGATGTTCCAGCCTGCTGCTCTTCCTCCTCCTCTTCAGTGAAGCCATCAGCTCTTCTACATATTGACATTTTACAAAGAAGACGTTTGTGTTTAGTCGATGAAATACCATAAATTATTTAAGTTATTTTAGTCTTTAAAAATCTGTGATGTGAAAATATTCCAACCAGGTTTTTTTTAATCATTCCTGTGCATCTATTTTTTTTTTGGGTTGAAGCTACAGAAACTTTCTGTTTTAATGATAAATATAATAAAGTGCATATACGAAATCACCATGAAAGCAATAGAAATAAATGTTGTGTTCGTCAGCATCGACTGCGCTGGGATTCTGAAACTGAGAAACTCCGACATCGAGCTGAGGAAAGGAGAGACGGACGTTGGAAGGAAAAACACGCGTGTGCGCTTGGTGTTTCGTACCCACCTCCCTCTAGCGCCCCCTGTTGCTCCACCTGGGCGGGTCTTGGCTCTGCAGGTCGCCTCTCTGCCCATCGAATGCTGTGAGTGGCTGTTTCTTAGACATTCACATAACACAGCTACGTGAATGTTTGCTGGATATTTCTAACTTGAGGTCGTTGTGCATCTTTTTCTTCCTTCTCAGCTCAGCGTTCGGCCCAGGAGCTGCCCGTCATCGAGTCTGTCAGTCTCACTTCCTGTTCTGTGGAGGGGGGGGAGGAGCTTCTGCTGAGCGGCACCAACTTCCTGCCAATCTCCAGAGTCCTTTTCATGGAGAGAGGTTCAGGTAAATGTCCAGAGGAGACAGAAAAGATGTGGTCAGTCTGTACTGAGAAGGATAAACGACTGTAGAAACCAGAAAATCTAAGTGAAGTAAATAAAATTCTAATTTAATCACCGAATCACATACACTTCATATAAAGTCATAAATTCAATGTTTCACTGTTTTAGGATTTTACAAACTTCTATTTCAAGCTTAAAAACGTCTCATGTAAACATCGACATGATTCAAGTGAAGACACATTCAATTTATCTCCATGAAAATGTGAATAATAGAATTACGCTATTTCTGTTGTCTCACTGTGAACCGACTAAGATCTGGATTCATACAAACTCTTCTACATTTCCTGGTTTGCAGCCTTTTTGTCCACAAGTGTTTATAATTCAGATTTAATATGAGAAAGTTTAAAGTGCAGCTTCTGCAGTAATTTCTAATGAAGTTGGAAGGAAGATAAATTTATTCATTACAACAGCAGCACATATCCCACTCCCTCCGCTCTGCTTCTACCAATCAGCTTGTTGCTCCTCACTGAGCTAAACACTCTACAAAATCATGACTGTTTGCTGTCCTGGCTCCTAAATGGTAAAATGAGCTCCTCAACAACATCAGGACAGCAGAAACTGTGAACATCTTCCACCACAAACTAAAAACACACCTCTTCAGACTTAATCTTGAACAGTAGAACTTTAGTATCTTAAAATATAACTTACTGATAGAACTTTGTAGTTTGGCTTTCTGGAAGAAATTGTATTTTCTTGATTGTTGTTGTTCTGGTTTTGTACCCTCATGGTTGAAATTAACTTATTGTAAGTCGCTTTGGATAAAAGCGTCAGATAAATAAAATGTAATGTAATGTAATGTAATATAAACTTCTCAATTCTCATATTGTAGCTCATAGTTTGCAGATGAACTTGAGGGGTAGATTTCTACAATACAGGTGAGAAAGGAGCTTTTTAAACATGTAAATATAGTCCAGACACTCGAGGCTCTGCAGGAAGAAGACGGTCGCTCACTTTTCAACACCATAAAATAAAATAATCAAAATAATCAATAAAGAAAAGTCGAACATGAATCAGATGAAATGATGCGATGACCGTTGAATGTCTAAAAACTTCATGAATGCAGGACAGGACGTCAGGAGGAGGAGGATTTATAATTTATTGCTTATTAATAGCACTTTAGTAGAACTTAAAATGGAACTTACTTTTAGAACTTTGTAGTTTGGCTTTCTGGAAGAAATTGTATTTTCTTGATTCTTGTTGTTCTGGTTTTTGAACCCTCATGGTTGAAATTAACTTATTGTAAGTCGCTTCGGATAAAAGAGTCATAAATGAAATGTAATGTAATGAAATTAATCAGATGTCACAGGAGTGAGGTTATAATTTATTGATTATTAATCAGTTAAAAATCAACGGCTCCTTTACAGACGACATCTTCCATCGTTCTCTGTTTGTTTTCATCAGCGTCTGTAGATGATATATTTATATTCTCACTGAAGATATTTATTTTTATATCGCAGATATAAAAGCTTGAATGTAGATTTAATTTTCTATGGAACACACTTTAATTCTGTCTCTCCTGTCAGATGGTAAATTACAGTGGGAGGAGGAGGCTCACGTTCACCGTGACAACAGCAACGAGGTAAAGCAGCGATGATGTCATTCAGCAGATACAATCACGTGATGATGTCGTCCTCTGTGACTTTCTGAATGTCCTCTTTTGTCCCAGTGTCTGCTGTGTGTTCGAGTCCCCGCCTACAGTGACCCGTCCATCAGCCGACCCGTGTCCGTCTGTCTGTACGTCTCCAACGGGAAGAGGAAACGGAGCAGCACTCACTGCTTCAAGTATCTCCCTGGTGAGTGTCCACCTGTCCATCTGTCCATCTGTCTGTCCTTCTGCCTGTCTGTCCTTCTGTCTGTCCTTGTGTCTGTCCGTCCTTCTGTCTTTCTGCCTGTCCTTCTGCCTGTCCATCTGTCTGTCTGTCTGTTTGTCCATTATGGAGGTGGAGATTTTTGGAAGAATTATGTTTTAAATTAAGTTTGAACTTGTGGAAAAAAGTAATAATAAAAAATAATATTTAGTAACATTCAGACTTTTCATCAGCAGGACAGATTGATCATATTATTAATATTTCAGGACAGTGTTTATATGTTAATAAATATTATTAATGTTTCAGGATAGTGTTTATGTGTTAATAATATTATTAATGTTTCAGGATAGTGTTTATGTGTTAATAAATATTATTAATGTTTCAGGACAGTGTTTACGTGTTAATAATATTATTAATGTTTCAGGACAGTGTTTATGTGTTAATAATATTATTAATGTTTCAGGATAGTGTTTATGTGTTAATAAATATTATTAATGTTTCAGGAGAGTGTTTACGTGTTAATAATATTATTAATGTTTCAGGATAGTGTTTATGTGTTAATAATATTATTCATGTTTCAGGATAGTGTTTACGTGTTAATAATATTATTAATGTTTCAGGACAGTGTTTATGTGTTAATAATATTCATGTTTCAGGACAGTGTTTATATGTTCATAATATTATTAATGTTTCAGGATAGTGTTTTCGTGTTAATAATATTATTCATGTTTCAGGACAGTGTTTACGTGTTCATAATATTATTAATGTTTCAGGACAGTGTTTATGTGTTAATAATATTATTCATGTTTCAGGACAGTGTTTATGTGTTAATAATATTCATGTTTCAGGACAGTGTTTATATGTTCATAATATTATTAATGTTTCAGGATAGTGTTTTCGTGTTAATAATATTATTCATGTTTCAGGACAGTGTTTACGTGTTCATAATATTATTAATGTTTCAGGACAGTGTTTACGTGTTAATAATATTATTCATGTTTCAGGACAGTGTTTATGTGTTAATAAATATTATTCATGTTTCAGGACAGTGTTTATATGTTAATAATATTATTCATGTTTCAGGACAGTGTTTACGTGTTAATAATATTATTCATGTTTCAGGATAGTGTTTTTGTGTTAATAATATTATTCATGTTTCAGGACAGTGTTTATATGTTAATAATATTATTCATGTTTCAGGACAGTGTTTACGTGTTAATAATATTATTCATGTTTCAGGATAGTGTTTTTGTGTTAATAATATTATTCATGTTTCAGGACAGTGTTTATATGTTAATAATATTATTAATGTTTCAGGACAGTGTTTATACGTTAAAAATATTATTCATGTTTCAGGACAGTGTTTATATGTTAATAATATTATTCATGTTTCAGGACAGTGTTTATGTGTTAATAATATTATTCATGTTTCAGGACAGTGTTTACGTGTTAATAATATTATTCATGTTTCAGGACAGTGTTTATGTGTTAATAATATTCATGTTTCAGGACAGTGTTTATACGTTAATAATATTATTCATGTTTGAGGACAGTGTTTATACATTAATAATATTATTCATGTTTCAGGACAGTGTTTACGTGTTAATAATATTATTCATATTTCAGGACAGTGTTTATATGTTAATAATATTATTCATGTTTCAGGACAGTGTTTATGTGTTAATAATATTATTCATGTTTCAGGATAGTGTTTCTATGTTAATAAATATTATTAATGTTTCAGGACAGTGTTTACATTTTAATAAATATTATTCATGTTTCAGGACAGTCTTTATGTGTTAATAATATTATTCATGTTTCAGGACAGTATCAACATGTTGTTAAATATGATTCATGTATCTCCTGTCAGTCATTTTCAAAGAGGACGACCCGCTGCTGTCCTGTCCCTCTGTGCTGCCTGTGGACGGGGGGACAGTGTGTCCACCCAGGATGGACAGGACGTTCCCCCCCATGTCTGACGAGCGAGGCCTGGGCTTTCCCCTGCCCCCCTACCCCTCCACCTACTCCCCCCCCTACCAGGACGAGTTCTGCTCGAAACCCGACGTGGCGCTGGACGAGCCCGCCGGGTCCCGGGCGGCGCTGTCCGAGCATCAGCCCAGCTTCGAGAACCTGGAGCTGGGCTTCACAGAGCTCCTCCCCCCTCTGTACCCCCGCGGCCCACAGCCTCCCTCCCCCTCCCCGTGGCTGGACTCCCCCTACCTGTCCTCTTCGCCATCCCCCTCCCACTCCTCCTCTCTCAGCCCATTCCCTACCGGGAGTCCCATCTCCACCTCCCCTCTCCCTCCCATCCCCACCTCCCCCTACCCACCCTACTCCCCCTATCCTCAGGAGGCGTGTCCCTCCCCTCCCTCCAACCACACCCCCTATCAGGACCTCTGCCCAGCACCCTACTCCCACTACGAGGGCTGGGACCCACAGGGACGGGTGCTGGGGACGGGACACGGGGGAGAGAGGGACGCTAAGATCCAGGAATGTCCTCTGGAGTTCAGCAGCTCTGCCTCCATGCACCACATCACCTTTGAAGAAGGTGAGATTGTTTTAAATGATTTTTTATTTTCCAGGAATGATGTTCAGTTCTGTGTGTACGATGTGAGTCGATGGATGAAGGTGAGGATGAGGATGGTGACCGTCTTTTGCTTCTGTCTGCAGTGTCAGAGTTCATCGGGGAGGACATCCAGTGTTTCCAGTCGACCTCACAGATGGACGACCAGCCGAACTGAGCTGAGAGCATCATTTAGATTAATATGAAAAAGGGGCGTGGCTACCAGTCACGTATAACCAGCGCTAACTGTTTTAAAGGGAAACTAATGTTTAACAGGTTTTCTATATAAATTATACAAGAAACTGCTTCAGTTTCGTGTTTTTTTACCAAAATGAACCGACGAGCTGAAGGACCTTTAAATCAAATAAATGATATTATTTTATGATATATAATAGAACGTAGGTATCCAAATATATTTGTTTTGCTCAAAGAAAAGTAAGGAATGTGTTTTATTTAGGATTAACTCTGAATGTGATGGAAACACAGACAGAACTGAGGAGCAGGTTTTTCTCAAAACACCTTTTCATTGATTGATCAGCTGATTAATGATGTTCAGGATGTTTTCATCAAGTAGGTGATAGTTGAAGAGTTTGTTAGGAAGTGCTGAAGAACAGTGACACCTGGAGGTGGACTGAGGTCCAGAACCAGGACCAGGAACAGAACCGGGACCAGCTGTGATTTTTAGCTGTTTGGACCTCTTGAATCCCTGCACCACCTGAACTGAAAGGTTTTAAAGGAGTCGTCTGTGGTTTGTTGTCAGTTTTATGGGTTTGATGGTTCAGCGCAGCCTTACAGGAGCATGCTGGGAGTTTAAGAGCTGCAGCCTGCTGGGACAGACAGACATGCTGCAGCTCTGTTGGAACCATCAGTCGTAAGATGAAGGTAGGTACACATGGAGAGAGGGAACAAGAACAATTCACTTGTTTACTTTCAGAGCTCAGACGGTCTGTGATGTCATCACAGGAAACCAAATATATGTTTATTGATGAATGTGACACAAACACTGAAACATGTTCAACAATTAGACACAACATCAATCACAGCTATTGATCAATGGATATGTAGAGCTGAGTGTGAGAATGACATCATACAGCAGTGTGTGTGTGTGTGTGTGTGTGTGTGTGTGTGTGTGTCCATCTGTTTTATCAATTGACCTACTGAAACACATCCATCACATAAAGTCACCAGGGGGCGCTATAACCTCAGACATCAGACAGAGAGCTCTGAGTCTGACTGACTGACGCATTCAGCTGAGCTGAAACATTGCTGAGCTCATCATGAGACTGAGACACCACAGAACGAGTGGAGAGCTGGGTCCCAGCAGACTGACGAGAACTGGAACTAGAACTGGAGATCTGGAACTAGACCTAGTTCTAGATCTAGAGATCTAGCTCTAGAACTGGAACTGCAACTGGAACTGGAACTATCCTGAGTGTGTGGCTGTAACACTAAAGATGACTTCAGCAATATTAAAGAGAGGGGGTTCTTTGACGTCATTATTGGCTCGCCAGTGATGCGGTCAGTGAGCATCACTGGCGTCCTGCAGGTGAGTCCTGAGTGGACGACAGGAGCTTCACAGCATCACCATGTTCTGCCTTGTGGATTTAATAAGAACCCAGAGTGTAAAGATAACAGACGGTCGTGAGCAGGACGTCTCTGAGTCCAGCGAAGACAAACTGCAGCACAATCGGGGATGAACGAGAGGTCAGAGGACAAACAACACGAGTTTATTTATGGCGTGCAGCTGTTTGCTGCTGAGAGTCGGATGGTTTGGAAGGAGAACACAACACAAACACTGAGCTGCAGCGTGACCCTGAAGCAGCTTCCTCAAGCTGCTTCAGAGACATGAACCTCAGCCCTGCAGGTCTGTGTCGACTCCATCAGTTGTGTTAAATCGTGTGTATGAATGTGCAGCTCAGTGTTTGTTGTGTTCAGGGTCACGCTGCAGCTCAGTGTTTGTGTTGTGTTCAGGGTCACGCTGCAGCTCAGTGTTTGTTGTGTTCAGGGTCACGCTGCAGCTCAGTGTTTGTGTTGTGTTCAGGGTCACGGTGCAGCTCAGTGTTTGTTGTGTTCAGGGTCACGGTGCAGCTCAGTGTTTGTTGTGTTCAGGGTCACGCTGCAGCTCAGTGTTTGTTGTGTTCAGGGTCACGCTGCAGCTCAGTGTTTGTGTTGTGTTCAGGGTCACGGTGCAGCTCAGTGTTTGTTGTGTTCAGGGTCACGCTGCAGCTCAGTGTTTGTTGTGTTCAGGGTCACGCTGCAGCTCAGTGTTTGTGTTGTGTTCAGGGTCACGGTGCAGCTCAGTGTTTGTTGTGTTCAGGGTCACGCTGCAGCTCAGTGTTTGCTACACTCTTGACTCTGAGTTGGAGGAAACACGACACTGTGTTTGAGACACTGTCCTCTTTCATTTCAGACTATCAGGCTGCTGTTGTGCTGATGACTCCATCTTTGTTCTTCTGGGTCGGAGTGGGAGGGCCAACAATTTATTTCGTTACTTAAAGAGTAGGAAGACTCGATATGTAGAGCATCAGCAAAGCTTTCTGCGAGATGGGTGAGATAAACAAAAGCACAAAGATGAACCTGAGAAAATCCTGCTAACATGAACTCTAAATTTAAAATGATGAAGAGCAGCAAATTAAAACAAGACAAACACACATTCATCATGTTTATAACCACAATCTAAGATACATGTTTATAATCAAAAGCACAAATTAAGTTCTAATGAAAACTGCTGATTGACAAACTGTCTCGTTTTATTCACACTGATTCTGTGTAAATGAATGAATGAATGAATGAAGGCGGGTTGTACAGAACAAACCATTAAATAATCCACCAGACATCTGTTCACCAGCTGGTTTTATTGAAACATTCTCCAACAACACGGTGTGGTTTACACACTGAAATATAAAAACATGCAGAAGGACATAAGCTTCTTTTCTGATCACGAGTGTTTTTACAGCAGACAGAACCAGTCGACCCAAATGAAGATCAATATGTTTATTTAGTGCTGAGTGTTACAGAAGCTGTGATATCTCCTCAGATATCACAGCTTCTTTTCACACACTGAAAATACAAATAATAAGTGCACTTTAAACATACTTGTTTTGTTTAATAAAATCCACAATCTATGTATTTTCCACATATATATATTCTTGCCATTGATTGTAGCTTGCAGATATAACAGGAGTAAAAGCTAGCCTAGCATCCATGCTAACATCATGTAGACTGTTAGCATGACTTCAAGTCTTAAATCTTTGGAGCAATTAAAAATACCTTTTTTAAACCTTCAATAACTTCCTTTTAAAAGTGTTTAGACGTGGCTTCAGATATTTCCATACAGCTGATATTTATAATTTCTCTACATTTTGTCCGTCAGTTAAAGAGAATTAAATAGTCATCAGCTGCAGCCTTTTTATATTAAATTTGAAAACAGACTTAAGGCACAGCATTGACACAAATTATGCAAAAATCTAACAAAAACACCTCCTCTCCTCTCCCCTCCTCTCCCCTCCTCTCCTCTCCTCTCCTCTCCTCTCCTCTCCTCTCCTCTCCTCTCCTCTCCTCTCTCCTCTCCTCTCCTCTCCTCTCCTCTCCTCTCCTCTCCTTCCCTCCCTTCACCTCCCCTCCCCTCCCTTCCCCAGCAGTAGTACACATCTGAACACACTGCCTGAACCGCCTCATGACCCGCCCTCCTCCCCCCTGTCTGACCCGCCCTCCTCCCCCTCAGGCGCTGATGAACACCAGGCGTGTGGAGTAGATCAGGTCGGTCAGGTAGAGGATCAAGTTGACCGCAGTGAGCACAGCAACCGCCATGACCTTGTCCCACGTACACAGCCCCATGGTGATGCTGCAGTTGTGTGGCCGGTCTTTGTTCCCGCCGTGCTTGGGGTCAAAGTTGAAGATGGGCCAGATGATGGTGGCTGACAGATAGAGGACCACGGCCAGCAGGGCGTAGGCAGACAGGAAGCGGGCGAAGGGGAAGGGTAGGCAGCCGGTGCACTCGCCCACACAGAGCAGGATGATGGCGGCCGACAGGATGAAGCAGATGCAGTAGACCGACATGCAGTACTTGAGTGCATCGTGATTGTCGTAGAGCACCGGGTCGCTGACGAAGACAAAGATAATGCAGGCCACAAAGGTCTCGCAGACTTTCAGCAGGCCGGGGGCTGTGGCCATGTAGCCGGCCACCTCGCCTGGACGCGCCTTGCTGATGCTCACCTCGCTCATGTAGGCGATGGTGGCCAGGCAGGAGAAGACGGTGGACACGATGCGGTAGTCTCGCACCGCACTCTGGCCTGTGGACCCCTTGAGGAAGTAGAGCGGGAAGATGATGGAAGCGGACAGGCAGAGCAGGGCAGCGTAGCAGGCGAAGGTGATGGGGAAGTTCTTCCAGGAAACGGGGGCTCTGGCCTGCAGGCCGAACAGCTCCACCAGGATGACAAGCAGCGTGCCGGCGAAGCTGAAGGCCCAGCAGAAGATGCACCAGTCCCCGGTACCGTGGTAGAGCCAGCCGCCGTGCACGGCCACAGAGAAAGCCACGCAGGAGAAGACAAGGGCTGCCAGCCGGGTCCACAGCAGAGGGCTGGAGTGGAGTGCGATCGCCATGACGACAGATGTAACAGGTGACGAGAGAAGTTCCTTTGAGATAGACGTCTCTTCCTGCGGTCGGACCTCCTCAGATTTTTATCAGCAGCCACTCAGAGAAAACTGACAAGAAAAGACAACAAAAAGAATTAGAAACCGTCTTTACCTAATATTTTAAGTGCAACATAGAACCATGTGAGGGCAGGTTGGTCCAAACGGACTCAGTCCTCCTCCAGAACATTTTCAATGCAACACAATGCTGTTATTGTATGTTTATGAATGGCTGAAAGAAAAACTCAAATCATGAAAACACAATTTGAAAGCACAAAGAAAGAGAGCACTGTGGTCTCACTGGTCACAGCACATTTCCATATGGTCCAATCAGATCCGACTGCAGACTCTCAGCAGCATTCCTGCTTGAACATTCCTCCGTCCTCGTGTCCTCTGGGACGGGAGCGCCGTCATCGGACTCTTAACATGGACCTGCTGGTTTGTTCCACTCTGCAGGGCGGAGCTTCATAAATGTTGTCTGAGCTCTTTGAGGTGGGCGGGGCTCCAATGGAAAAAAGAAGTGTCACATACTTCAGAGGACCAATCAAGACCCACGTTTTCACTCCTGAAATTTTAAAATTTCTGGTGTGTTTCATTTTGAGTTGCTGCTCATTTGGTGTCATTTAACTGAAGAGTTCTGTTTGGTCGGGTTCACGCTGTTCTGATATCACAGCACACCTTCAGGTTCTCCTTCACTGAGTTCATACAAAACGTAGTAGGATGCACTTCGTCTCATGACGGAAGAAAACCTCCAACATCCCAGAGGCCCAACTCACTCATGTTTTTATGGAAGTTTCACCTTTGTGTCTCAACATCGTTTTAAAGTGTTCATTTGAAAACCAGCAACTGTGGACACAAGTCACTTCAGGATGTTGGAGCAACAGCTCACCTGTTACCTGCCACACCCTCCTCACCCACTTCCTGCCATGCCCACCTCACCTGCTTCCAGTTTCCATCTGTCTCCCCTGCTGCTCTGTGATCAGTCCGTCAGGATATATTGTCCCACTCTCAGTTCCAGGTTGTCAGTCGTTGTCTCGTGTCCGACTCGTGCCGTCTTCTGTCGGTCCATTTGTTTGACTTCAGGTTCTGTCCGTGCTCCTTTGTTGATGTTGGATTCTGATTGGCTCTTTCTGTTTTCCTTCCACAGCTCCTGTTTCGTTGTCTTATACCTGTTTGATGTCTGTCGTGTGTTTGACTCCTCCGGTCAAACCTCGATTGATTTCTCATGAACGTTGGAGCAGATTATTTACATAAAGAAGCTGAAGCTGAACTCTTCATCGACCACGAGGAAGAGATGTTTTACTTTTGGTAAGTTGCTTCAGTGAAGAGTCTGAATCTTAGATCTTAAGCCACAAACATACACAATGGACATTTTTACAGTGCAGAGATTTTCTGTCCACACCGGCCGTCCTCCCTCCCGCCTCCCCAACACCTGTCACCCACTTGGCTCCAGAAGCTCTGCGCTACTTGTTCCCAGTTTACACAGAGAGGCCGTTATAAACACGGAGGAGCGGCCCGTTTACTTTTGGCCTGTTAAACATTGTGGGCTGGGAGCGAGAAACCGAAGTGAGGCGGGTGTGAAACCAAAGAAGACGACAGAAAGAGACAGAAATGGAAAAAGAGACGGTGAAGCTCCTGCAGGATGACTCAGTGGAGGAGGGAGGAAGCTGGGGGAAGCCCTGAGTTTCGGCCACAGAAGGACACATAGTTTAAACAAAGTGATGGAGTGGAATAGCAGCAGCGTGAGTCACTGCCGGGCCCCTCTCTGGCACCACTCCTCCTTTCCTCCCTACCTCCTCCCTGATTCCCTGTCACATTTTCCAACCGACTGATGTGTTCCAGATGTGCGGCAGTCTGAACAACTGCTAACTTTGTCATATTTGCCGTGTGCTTTGCTTTACTCTCGTTTCTTTAGTTTTGGGGGAGACTCCCTCTTTTCCATCAGTCTGTTCAATATTCCCTCTGCAGCTTTAAAGTTAGGCCTCCAATCATGCCTCAGTTAAAACACTAAAATAAACATATGAATGGAAAAATCAAACCTACTGATTAAATATAGTCAGGAAAGAACCAGCATAGGAAAATGGTACAGGAGACAAGAAAAGTGTGGAAAAAGACTTTTCACAGCACATCTTGGAAAACACAAACAGAAGAGGAGCTAGAAATAAGTTCAGATGAAGGGCAGCAAACAGGAAGTGACAGCATGGCGCTCTTCTGCAGCCACCCACTTACATATGACATATTCAGGAAACAAGTGTTTCTGTCAGGCGGAGAGGTCATGTGCGCTTGTTTGGTTGTCATGACACAACATCCTTTACTCAATTTCACCTCTAATCCACTTAGAGAGGGTCGAAGCACAAGACAAGAGCTGAAGACTCGGAGCTCCAGGTTCATTAAGGCTGCAGCAGCGAGGTGGACGCACAACATCTTTAATTCACTATGTTCACTCCAAACACACAAACACATGTTCACTCCAAACACACAACACATGTTCACTCCAAACATACAAACACATGTTCACTACAAACGCACAAACATGTTCACTACAAACACACAAACACATGTTCACTACAAACACACAACACATGTTCACTACAAACACACAAACACATGTTCACACCAAACACACAAACACATGTTCACTACAAACACACAACACATGTTCACTACAAACACACATGTTCACTCCAAACACAAACACATGTTCACTACAAACACACAAACACATGTTCACTACAAACACACAACACATGTTCACTCCAAACACACAAACACATTCACTACAAAAACACAACACATGTTCACTCCGAACACACAAACACATGTTCACTACAAACACACAAACACATGTTCACTACAAACACACAACACATGTTCACTCCAAACACACAAACACATGTTCACTACAAACACACAAACACATGTTCACTACAAACACACAACACATGTTCACTCCGAACACACAAACACATTCACTACAAACACACAAACACATGTTCACTACAAACACACAACACATGTTCACTCCGAACACACAAACACATGTTCACTACAAACACACAAACACATGTTCACTACAAACACACAACACATGTTCACTCCGAACACACAAACACATTCACTACAAACACACAAACACATGTTCACTACAAACACACAACACATGTTCACTCCAAACACACAAACACATGTTCACTACAAACACACAAACACATGTTCACTACAAACACACAACACATGTTCACTCTAAACACACAAACAAATTCACTCCAAACACACAACACATGTTCACTCCGAACACACAAACACATTCACTACAAACACACAAACACATGTTCACTACAAACACACAACACATGTTCACTCCAAACACACAAACACATGTTCACTACAAACACACAAACACATGTTCACTACAAACACACAACACATGTTCACTCCGAACACACAAACACGTTCACTACAAACACAACACATGTTCACTACAAACACACAAACACATTCACTCCAAACACACAACACATGTTCACTCCAAACACACAAACACATTCACTACAAACACACAAACACATGTTCACTCCAAACACACAAACACATGTTCACTACAAACACAACACATGTTCACTACAAACACACAACACATGTTCACTCCAAACACACAAACACAGGTTCACTACAAACACACAAACACATGTTCACTACAAACACACAAACACATTCACTACAAACACACAAACACATGTTCACACCAAACACACAAACACATGTTCACTACAAACACATGTTCACTACAAACACACAATACATGTTCACTACAAACACACAACACATGTTCACTCCAAACACAAACACATGTTCACTACAAACACACAAACACATGTTCACTACAAACACACAACACATGTTCACTCCAAACACACAAACACATTCACTACAAACACACAAACACGTTCACTACAAACACAACACATGTTCACTACAAACACACAAACACATTCACTCCAAACACACAACACATGTTCACTCCAAACACACAAACACATTCACTACAAACACACAAACACATGTTCACTCCAAACACACAAACACATGTTCACTACAAACACAACACATGTTCACTACAAACACACAACACATGTTCACTCCAAACACACAAACACAGGTTCACTACAAACACACAAACACATGTTCACTACAAACACACAAACACATTCACTACAAACACACAAACACATGTTCACACCAAACACACAAACACATGTTCACTCCAAACACACAAACACAGGTTCACTACAAACACACAAACACATGTTCACTACAAACACACAAACACATTCACTACAAACACACAACACATGTTCACTACAAACACACAACACATGTTCACTCCAAACACAAACACATGTTCACTACAAACACACAAACACATGTTCACTACAAACACACAACACATGTTCACTCCAAACACACAAACACATTCACTACAAACACACAAACACGTTCACTACAAACACAACACATGTTCACTACAAACACACAAACACATTCACTCCAAACACACAACACATGTTCACTCCAAACACACAAACACATTCACTACAAACACACAAACACATGTTCACTCCAAACACACAAACACATGTTCACTACAAACACAACACATGTTCACTACAAACACACAACACATGTTCACTCCAAACACACAAACACAGGTTCACTACAAACACACAAACACATGTTCACTACAAACACACAAACACATTCACTACAAACACACAAACACATGTTCACTACAAACACACAAACACATGTTCACTACAAACACACAACACATGTTCACTCCAAACACACAAACACATTCACTACAAACACACAAACACGTTCACTACAAACACAACACATGTTCACTACAAACACACAAACACATTCACTCCAAACACACAACACATGTTCACTCCAAACACACAAACACATTCACTACAAACACACAAACACATGTTCACTCCAAACACACAAACACATGTTCACTACAAACACAACACATGTTCACTACAAACACACAACACATGTTCACTCCAAACACACAAACACAGGTTCACTACAAACACACAAACACATGTTCACTACAAACACACAAACACATTCACTACAAACACACAAACACATGTTCACACCAAACACACAAACACATGTTCACTCCAAACACACAAACACAGGTTCACTACAAACACACAAACACATGTTCACTACAAACACACAAACACATTCACTACAAACACACAACACATGTTCACTACAAACACACAACACATGTTCACTCCAAACACAAACACATGTTCACTACAAACACACAAACACATGTTCACTACAAACACACAACACATGTTCACTCCAAACACACAAACACATTCACTACAAACACACAAACACATGTTCACTACAAACACACAACACATGTTCACTCCGAACACACAAACACATTCACTACAAACACACAAACACATGTTCACTACAAACACACCACACACGTTCACTACAAACACACAAACACATTCACTACAAACACACAATCACATGTTCAATACAAACACACAACACATGTTCACTCCAAACACACAAACACATTCACTACAAACACACAATCACATGTTCAATACAAACACACAACACATGTTCACTACAAACACACAACACATGTTCACTACAAACACACAAACACATGTTCACTACAAACACACAAACACATGTTCACTACAAACACACAACACATGTTCACTCCGAACACACAAACACATTCACTACAAACACACAAACACATGTTCACTACAAACACACAACACATGTTCACTCCGAACACACAAACACATGTTCACTACAAACACACAAACACATGTTCACTACAAACACACAACACATGTTCACTCCGAACACACAAACACATTCACTACAAACACACAAACACATGTTCACTACAAACACACAACACATGTTCACTCCAAACACACAAACACATGTTCACTACAAACACACAAACACATGTTCACTACAAACACACAACACATGTTCACTCTAAACACACAAACAAATTCACTCCAAACACACAACACATGTTCACTCCGAACACACAAACACATTCACTACAAACACACAAACACATGTTCACTACAAACACACAACACATGTTCACTCCAAACACACAAACACATGTTCACTACAAACACACAAACACATGTTCACTACAAACACACAACACATGTTCACTCCGAACACACAAACACGTTCACTACAAACACAACACATGTTCACTACAAACACACAAACACATTCACTCCAAACACACAACACATGTTCACTCCAAACACACAAACACATTCACTACAAACACACAAACACATGTTCACTCCAAACACACAAACACATGTTCACTACAAACACAACACATGTTCACTACAAACACACAACACATGTTCACTCCAAACACACAAACACAGGTTCACTACAAACACACAAACACATGTTCACTACAAACACACAAACACATTCACTACAAACACACAAACACATGTTCACACCAAACACACAAACACATGTTCACTACAAACACATGTTCACTACAAACACACAACACATGTTCACTACAAACACACAACACATGTTCACTCCAAACACAAACACATGTTCACTACAAACACACAAACACATGTTCACTACAAACACACAACACATGTTCACTCCAAACACACAAACACATTCACTACAAACACACAAACACGTTCACTACAAACACAACACATGTTCACTACAAACACACAAACACATTCACTCCAAACACACAACACATGTTCACTCCAAACACACAAACACATTCACTACAAACACACAAACACATGTTCAATACAAACACACAAACACATTCACTACAAACACACAAACACATTCACTACAAACACACAAACACATTCACTACAAACACACAAACACGTTCACTACAAACACAACACATGTTCACTACAAACACACAAACACATTCACTCCAAACACACAACACATGTTCACTCCAAACACACAACACATTCACTACAAACACACAAACACACCACTAGAGAAAACAGAGCATTAGTGTGTCCCAGTGATCGTTGTGTTTCAGGCTCACGCAGAGGTTCATTCATTGACAGTGAAGGTGGGTGTGCCGCATGCCACACCCTACACACACACACACACACACACACACACACACACACACACACACACACACAGCCTACTAAAAACACAATAACAGACATTTGATATCTTTAAAACCGTCTGTTTTAAAAGATCCTGTAGAAGTCTTGAACAGCTGATGAATGTTTCGCACCACATATTCTCCACAAAAAGTAATAAAAATTTGAAATAAAAGTCAAACTTGTTTCAAATCTAAACTCTTTTTTATTTTGTGCCCAAAGATGTCAAAATAAAAGCCCATAAAAATTCCTCTGACAGGGAGTGCTAAGTGTTCATAGTACCACAGTCAGAAAACTCGATGCAGCATGTTAAGTCTTTGTCTTGTTCTGTGTTCGAGCTTTTCCTTCAGTTGAATCTGGAAGTTTCTTACCTTCCTCGCTGTAGCTGTTCTCTGTTCTCCGCAGCAGTCTGTGGGACTCAGTGGCAGATTGAACTCCTCAGACTGGATTCACCAAAACCAAATTAGGCGTCAAGTGTCTGCACCGTTATTCACATCTGTCAGAGCTCCTCCCTTTCCTCCTCCTCCTCCAAATGTGCCCACACTCAGCAGTGAGGCACAAGTTTGTCCTCCTGTAGCTTTCTTTGTTTGCTGTATTTCTATTGGCTGTAAGCCTCATGAACACCAGAGAAAGAGAATGATTTCGTGTGATGCGCAGGACTGATTTGTTTGTATCATGTTAGAAACAGAATTACTGCCAGTCACAGTTTCTGTTATTCAGCTGCTGTGGTTAGACAACATCTACAGGACACCAAACTATTTTAATACAGAAAATCTCTCTGAATCCTGTCTCACTGAAACATCCTGTAAATTATGTTAATAATGTGACTGATGACTGTAAATCCTGATTATATCTAAATCTCCACAAATAAAACAATTGTTAATTTTCACCACAACACTATTTGAATTGAAGATGCTCTGATTTAGGTTTTGAAGTATTGCTGCTGCTCCATATACTGCTCGATAGCTATCGATGCTCCTCTGAATTATTTCATCCTGTTTGTATGGTTTCTCAGCAACAGCACCGGTTGCCAATGACAACCGTGTTTATTTACTGAGTTTCCTGAAGACAGAGATGTCTGCTATCACACACACATTCTTACTAGATTAGTTTAACTTGTTTAAATCACTCACATTTAAACAATTAAAGTCAGTAGGTGCACCATCATGTCACAGTGGCTCATTGAGAGTCTGTATATCCTCTTCATCACCATCATTCACTATCATTCACTGTTATTAATTATCATTCACTGAATGTTTGGGGAATTTAGAGTTTGGAAAAGGACTGAATCACACTGATGAAACGGGTCGTAAATTATAATTGAGATGTATAAAACGAGCAATAAGAAATAATAAAGATTTATGAAATGATCACTGAATATTAATAAATATGTAGAAAAGGATCAATAAATAATAAAGGTCTATACATTTTCCTCCTCGATTCGATTGTGTGATTCTTCTTTCAACCACCAGATGGCGAAACATTTAATATATGCCCGTAGTAGTGACGTATAGTTTCCGCGACTCTTTTTCCAACAGGGAAACGTCATTTTTCTAAGACGGTGCTGTTTCAGAGGGACATCATGGCGTCGGGAGAAGAGGAGCTTTCCGGGGGACGCGACGCAGAGCTGGACGAACTGTTGGACAGTAAGTGTTTTTACGGAGAGTCAGTCCGCTGCGTCCCGCCCCTTCACGCGGTTCGTCCCCCTGCACCGTGTCCGATCATTGGCAGGTCCTCGGTGGACCTCCAGACGGAGTCCCGGGTATCCGCCGCTGCCGTCAGTCAGAATAATCACAAACTCCGACCGTGTAACCCGCCTAAAGGTCCCGGACCACCAGGTCCCGGACCACCAGGTCCCGGACCACCAGGTCCCGGACCACCAGGTCCCCACACTCTCGCTGGTTCTGCCGATCAGACCTCAGCTGACAAGATTATTAATTACCTGATAATTACCTAAAAATTACCTGATATTTATCTGATAATTAACCTGATATTTATCTGATAATTAACCTGATAATTAACATGGCAATTAACATGATAATTAACCTGATATCAACCTGATAATTAACCTGATATTAACATGATAATTATCTGATCATTACCTGATATTTATCTGATAATTAACCTGATAATTATCATGATAATTAACATGATATCAACCTGATAATTAATCTGATATTAACATGATAATTATCTGATAATTACCTGATATTAACCTGATAGTTACCTGATAATTAACCTGATATTTACCTGATAGTTACCTGATAATTAACCTGATAGTTACCTAATATTAACCTGATAATTACCTGATATTTACCTTATAATTACCTGATATTAACCTGATAGTTACCTGATAATTAACCTGATATTTACCTGATAGTTACCTGATATTAACCTGATAATTACCTGATATTAACCTGATAGTTACCTTATAATTAACCTGATAATTACCTAATATTAACCTGATAATTACCTAATATTAACCTGATATTTACCTGATAATTACTTGATATTAACCTGATAATTACCTAATATTAACCTGATAGTTACCTAATATTAACCTGATAGTTACCTGATAGTTACCTGATATTAACCTGATAATTACCTGATATTAACCTGATAGTTACCTTATAATTAACCTGATAATTACCTAATATTAACCTGATATTTACCTGATAATTACCTGATATTAACCTGATAATTACCTAAAAATTACCTGATATTTATCTGATAATTAACCTGATATTTATCTGATAATTAACCTGATAATTAACATGGCAATTAACATGACAATTAACCTGATAATTAACCTGATATTTATCTGATAATTAACCTGATAATTAACATGGCAATTAACATGATAATTAACCTGATATCAACCTGATAATTAACCTGATATTAACATGATAATTATCTGATAATTACCTGATATTTATCTGATAATTAACCTGATAATTATCATGATAATTAACATGATATCAACCTGATAATTACCTAATATTAACCTGATAGTTACCTAATATTAACCTGATAGTTACCTGATAGTTACCTGATATTAACCTGATAATTACCTGATATTAACCTGATAGTTACCTTATAATTAACCTGATAATTACCTAATATTAACCTGATATTTACCTGATAATTACCTGATATTAACCTGATAATTACCTGATATTAACCTGATAGTTACCTTATAATTAACCTGATAATTACCTAATATTAACCTGATAGTTACCTGATAGTTACTTGACAGTTACCTGACAGTTACCTGTGTATCAGGTGAGTGTCTGTCCTGCAGCAGGTCTGGTCCTCACCTGCTCTCTGTGTTTCAGGTGCGTTGGATGACTTTGACCGATCCGCGGCCCCGTCGGACCCGGTGGATCCTGATCCTGCAGCTGCTTCGTCGGCGGCCCACAGCGGTGCAGAGAAGGTTTCTATGTTCTCCTCTTTCTGTTCTCTGAACTGAATGCGTGCAGCATCAAAGATTCTCATTATGGAGGGAGGGAGAGAAGGAGGGAGGGATACTTTATGAATCCCCCAAAGGGACATTGTTTAAGTTATTAGTGAATAAAGAATCTAAACTGTCCTTTGTTTTCCTGCCAACAACAATGAGGCAGGTTTGATGAGCTGTTGTCTGATGTTCTCCTTGTTAGACAGACGCTCCACTTCTCTTCCTTTCAGTTGATTCTTCCAGCTGTGAAACATTCAGCTGATTCAGAACCTTTCTGAGCCTTTAAACAGCTCCAGTAGTGGAGTAGAGAAAGAAAGACTCACTTCTCCGCTGCCTCGTGTCTCCTCCTGCAGCCTCCCCTGCTCGAGGATTGCAAGTTCTTTGAGACTCTGTTTGAGGGGGACATGGCGGCCCAGGCCCGGGACGAGTGGGAGAAGGCCATGACGGAGCTGGCCCATGAGGAACCAGAACTACTTCAGCACTTCCAGAAACTTTCCGAGGCTGCAGGCAAAGTTGGTAAGATCCGCCGACCCGTCAGCTTCACGGATCTTCTTCTGCCGCTTGTTTTGTTCTGGTGCGCTAAATACCGTCTGTGCACCCTGAACAGGCACCGACACCGCCTCCCAACAAGAATTCACTTCCTGTCTCAAAGACACGCTCCGCGGCCTGGCCAAGAATGCAGACAACCTGCAGGTGGGTCGAGTCAGAACCGAGATGTGCCGGTTGGGTGAGAAGTCCCGTACTAACTGTCTGTTTCCTGTCAGTCCTCAGGCATGGCTGGAGACGACCTGGTCAAGG
>NW_027185240.1:494855-534855 GCF_022577435.1 Embiotoca jacksoni | reverse complement strand
ACACTTCATATCTTCACTAACCACAACACTTCATATCTCTTCACTAACCACAACACTTCATATCTCTTCACTAACCACAACACTTCATATCTCTTTACTAACCACAACACTTCATATCTTCACTAACCACAACACTTCATATCTCTTCACTAACCACAACACTTCATATCTCTTTACTAACTTTCAAGCTTCTGCAGCTTTCAGCTGACAGGTTTCTGATCTGAGAATCATAGGTGAGGAAACAGCTCCACCACGTGGTCCAGTTAGGATCTGTTCTGGACCTTTCAGTCGACATGGCCTTCGACCAGAGTTTCCGTTGTCATAGAATAGAATAGAATTGTGTTTGAATGGTTTCTACGAACTGGACTGTAGAAAAACACAGTTTAGATGTGTTATGCTATCATGTAGTCCATGTGGCTCCTCTCGGTGCGGTTCTATGTGGTGTATTTCTGTGTGCCTCCGCCGTGGAGCTTTTTGCGTCACATTTTCACTTGAAACTTTATTGTTCCAAACCGGAAGACAAACAGAGCTACGTGTCAGGAAGAGGAGAGCAGGCCGCCGCAGTCTGCCTGTCTGCTGCCGTGTTTTGTGCTTTAGCACATTTAAATTAAGTCCTGAACCGCTGAACAGTGAAGATGTTAACGAAATTTGAAACGAAGTCGGCCCGTGTGAAAGGTAAGAGTCTGCTGTTAGCAGAGCAGCTAACGTTAGCCTGCTGCCGTTTTCCTGCTCGGTTAGTTATTCTTTAAAAAAATCGGTTGATTAATATATTCCTCTTTCAGACGTTTATCGATCAGAAACTTTATCTTTAAATAATCTGTGTCACGCTCAAAGCCAATAGTCACTACGTTTCTGGAACTACCGGCCCTCAACTGTCCAGGCCGGTTGTCCAGCCGCGACCAACGGAGAGGAGCTCTCTGTTTAGACCAGGGGTGTCAAACATCCGGCCCGCGGGCCGTATGTTTGACACCCCTGGTCTAAACAGCCTGTTCTGGAGTTTACACTCAATGATATTATTGATCCGGGTTTAAACAGCCTGTTCTGGAGTTTACACTCAATGATATTATTGATCCGGGTTTAAACAGCCTGTTCTGGAGTTTACACTCAATAATATTATTGATCCGGGTTTAAACAGCCTGTTCTGGAGTTTACACTCAATAATATTATTGATCCGGGTTTAAACAGCCTGTTCTGGAGTTTACACTCAATAATATTATTGATCCGGGTTTAAACAGCCTGTTCTGGAGTTTACACTCAATGATATTATTGATCCGGGTTTAAACAGCCTGTTCTGGAGTTTACACTCAATGATATTATTGATCCGGGTCTATATTTCAGCTGTTTCAGGTTGGTATAAAGTTCCAACCGACTCCAGCTTTAAATCGTCTGTTTGCTGCTCAGGTGTGTTGAAGCTGCTGTTAGATGTGGGAGCAGCCCTCAGCTGTGATCACACTGAATATTATTGATCCGGTTCTACATTTCAGGCCTTAGCTTCCATCCCAAACGGCCATGGGTTCTTGCCAGTTTGCACAACGGGGTGATCCAGCTGTGGGACTACCGGATGTGCACGCTGATTGACAAGTTTGATGAGCATGACGGTGAGGCGGTGCTGAGGCTGCTGTTTGTGTCTCTGTGTTCTGGGCGGAGTCTAATGTGTTGATGGTCTGCAGGTCCCGTCAGAGGAATCGACTTCCACAAGCAGCAGCCTCTGTTTGTGTCCGGAGGGGACGACTACAAAATCAAGGTGAGACTGCTGAGGCGTGGGCGTGACACGTAGTGAAGATGTTGTTTGGTGCTGGTTTGTGTGTCAGACACTTCCATTGGATATCTGGAGGATGTTTCATGGTGCTGTCTGACAACATGTTAACATGTCAAGATGATCACTTCCTGTTTGGACCAGGTGTGGAACTACAAGCTGAGGCGCTGCCTCTTCACCCTCCTGGGACACCTGGACTACATCAGAACCACCTTCTTTCACCATGTGAGTTCTACCAACATTCATCACATCCCTGTTTCCTCATCAACACCTTCAAGGTCTTCATCGAGGAGTGATGAACTCCTAGTATTGTTTCTGATGTCATCTCACCCTGCAGGAGTACCCCTGGATCCTGAGCGCTTCTGACGACCAGACCATTCGCATTTGGAACTGGCAGTCCCGGACCTGCGTCTGGTGAGACGCTGCACTGAGCTCACAGTCAGAGTGGAACATGAATGTTGTTACAGCTCGTTCAGTCCTGAGCTGCAAAGTAACACTAGAAACTCAGAAACTGAGAAAAGTCCAGAAACTTAGTGTCGTCAGTGTGTGACCGGCCGCTCTCCTCTTCCTCTCCCGTCCACAGCGTGCTGACCGGACATAATCACTACGTCATGTGCGCCCAGTTCCACCCGTCCGAGGACCTGGTGGTGTCGGCCAGTCTGGACCAGACCGTGCGGGTTTGGGATATCTCCGGTGAGGGCCTGGGGACGGAGGACCGGAGGACGGCGGGCTCGTTTTGGGGGAGGGGGCGGGGGGCCAGAGTGGTACGAACGCTTGGGGAAGAAGAGGAGCACCCTCCTCTTCCTCTCCAACGTGTAGAGGACAGATCTGTGGGCGGTTTGCAGAAACACTTCTCTGAAGAGGAGAGGTGTTTCTGAGCCTCTGCATGCTCCTCCCCTCTTGTTTCTGTTCTCTTTAACTCTTCATCGTTTCCTTTTATCACTGTGAACATGCACACGATGTGGATCTGTCTCCTGTCCTGCAGCTTCTGTTCTGTTTTCATAAACTCCTCCATCACGTGACCTAACTGCAGCATGTTCAGCTCTTCATGCGACGTGCACGGCAGGTTTATCTGTATAGGAAGGTTCTCTGCACGCGCCGTCTCACTGCTGTTTCACTGTTTGCTGCAAACTGACCGCCAATAACTGCACCCACGCTCAGTGATGCTGTAAAACATCCCCGTTCTTCTGTTCACTCTGCTCATACAACAGGATCAATACAACACGGTCAATATACGATCAATACAACCTGAATTCTACATCAGTGTGTTATCTCTTGTTGCCATGGTTACCACGTCATGCCCTTCATCTCTAACATGTGACTGACAGAAACATGCATGAGTCTGTAAGAAGACTAACTTCCTGTCATCCAACGCCCAATCAGAGTACGTCTTTACAGCACCACCCCCCACCCCCCATCAGCCCAGTCCACCCTCCCTGTGTCCACCTCACCCCACGCTCCCCTGGAAACATCCACCGCTGCACAGGGGTTCCTGGGTCCACGTCTCTGAACCAGCTGTTCATCAACCTTCAAATACAAGCTGTGTTTTCTCTTCACTTTCCCCCTCAACTCTGAGTCTGAGACACAATCAGTGGTGGAGACTGACGGACAGCTCTGCCATCCAATCAGATCGCAGCAACTCAGTAACCCAATCAGAGGAGGTTGTTTGATTGTTTCCAGACTCAAGTCGGCGGGTTGGGAGAGCAGAGTTTGTGTTGTTGTGTGTCTGTGTGTGTTGTGTTTCAGTAGTCAATCAGGTTGTGTTGTTGTGTGTGTGTGTGTGTGTGTGTTTGTTTCTCCTCTGCCTTTATCTTTAAATAATGTGTGTCTCCATGTTGTCCTTCCTATCCTCATCTGTGGGTGTGCCCTGTGTAACGTGAATATGGGTCCCCGTGGTGTCTGACCAATGGTTCCAGGTCTGAGGAAGAAGAACCTGTCTCCCGGTGCCGTGGAGACGGAGGTCCGTGGTATCTCTGGCGTGGACCTGTTTGGAGCCTCAGATGCTGTTGTGAAGCACGTCCTGGAGGTGAGACCTTCATCATCCTCCCTTCCGAACACCTGAAGTTCTTTGGACGAAAGTTCCTTTAAGTTCTTCATTCTTTCAGTGTTTGGTTCTCAGACACTGTAGAGGTTCTGTTAGTGGAGTGAATTTGTGTGTGTGTGTGTGTGTGTGTCCAGGGTCACGACCGCGGGGTCAACTGGGCCGCCTTCCATCCCAGCATGCCTCTGATCGTATCGGGGGCCGACGACCGCCAGGTGAAGATCTGGAGGATGAACGGTGAGTGTGTTACGGTGTGTGTTACGGTGTGTGTTGCGGTGTGTGTTACTAACCCTCCTCCTCTCCCACCTCTTCTTCCTCCTCCTCCTCTCAGAGTCCAAGGCGTGGGAGCTGGATACGTGTCGCGGTCACTACAACAACGTGTCGTGTGCCGTCTTCCATCCTCGCCAGGAGCTCATTCTGTCCAACTCTGAGGACAAAAGCATCCGAGTGTGGGACATGTCCAAGAGGACAGGCGTGCAGACGTTCCGTCGGGACCACGACCGTTTCTGGGTTCTGGGGGCGCATCCCAACCTCAACCTGTTCGCTGCAGGTGAGTGGAGGCCGTGGAGGGCGGAGCTGTGCGTGACACTCGTCTGCTTCCTGTGTGACTCGTCTGCTTCCTGTCCTTCAGGTCATGACAGCGGTATGATCGTGTTCAAGCTGGAGCGTGAGCGTCCTGCGTACGCTGTTCACGGCAACATGCTGTACTACGTCAAGGACCGCTTCCTCCGCCAGCTGGACTTCAACAGCAGCAAGGACACGGCTGTGATGCAGCTGCGCAGGTACGTTCTCTCTGTGGTACATTATTATTATTATTATTATTATTATTGTTAGTGTTTTTGTTCTTTGTATTATTATTACGAATTTATAATTTTTATTATTAGTAATAGTAGTAGTATTACTACAGAGAAACCTTGTGATGCCACGTGATGACTGTAAACATGTGAATCTTTGTTCTCGTAGTGGTTCCAAGTTCCCTGTGTTCAGCATGTCGTACAACCCTGCTGAGAACGCTGTGCTGCTCTGCACCGTAAGAACACACACACACACACACACACACACGAGTCCTTCACTGATCTGCAGTCTGGTTTCATGTAATGCTCTTTTCCTCCTCCAGAGGGCGACCAACCTGGAGAACAGCACCTACGACCTGTATTCTATCCCCAAAGAGAGCGACTCCCAGAACCCTGATGGTACCGAACCGCCTTGCCGTTTCCTGCTCACTGAATCACTTACACTCGCACGTCTGTCGGGTCAACTATCTGATAACATGTTGTTAGCATGTTGATAGCATCTTGATAACATGTTGTTAGCATGTTAATAGCACTTTAAATAACTGCCCTTCTCTCAGCTCCGGAGGGGAAGAGGTCTTCGGGTTTGACGGCAGTCTGGGTGGCCCGGAACAGGTTTGCGGTTCTGGACCGGATGCACTCTGTAAGTAGAAGTGTGCAGCAAGAGTTCCTCAGACGATCACTTCCTGTTCACCACCATTTCATTTAACAACTTCCTTCTGTTTTGCAGCTGCTGATTAAAAACCTGAAGAACGAGATCGTGAAGAAGGTCCAGGTTCCGAGCTGCGAGGAGATCTTCTACGCAGGAACCGGCTCGCTGCTGCTGCGCGACGCCGATGGTGTCACACTCTTTGACGTGCAGCAGAAACGCTCGCTGGCCACCGTCAAAATCGCAAAGGTGAAGTACGTGGTGTGGAGCGCCGACACCAGCCACGTCGCCCTGCTGGCCAAACACGGTAAGACACAAACCTCTGGTTCTGACAGGAACCAAACACACTACAATGTGTGGTTCCACCTGTGGTCAGGAAACAGACCGACAGGAAACAGGAAACAGACCGACAGGTGGCTGGAAACAGGAAACAGACCGACAGGTGACAGGAAACAGACCGACGGGAGACAGGAAACAGACCGACAGGTGACAGGTGGCAGGAAACAGACCGACAGGTGACAGGAAACAGACCGACAGGTAGCAGGAAACAGGAAACAGACCGACAGGTGACAGGAAACAGACCGACAGGTAGCAGGAAACAGGAAACAGACCGACAGGTGACAGGAAACAGACCGACAGGTGGCTGGAAACAGGAAACAGACCGACGGGACACAGGAAACAGACCGACAGGTGGCTGGAAACAGGAAACAGACCGACAGGTGACAGGAAACAGGAAACAGACCGACAGGTGACAGGAAACAGGAAACAGACCGACAGGTGGCTGGAAACAGGAAACAGACCGACAGGTGACAGGAAACAGACCGACGGGAGACAGGAAACAGACCAACAGGTGACAGGTGGCAGGAAACAGACCGACAGGTGACAGGAAACAGACCGACAGGTAGCAGGAAACAGGAAACAGACCGACAGGTGACAGGAAACAGACCGACAGGTGGCTGGAAACAGGAAACAGGAAACAGACCGACAGGTGGCTGGAAACAGGAAACAGACCGACCGGTGGCTGGAAACAGGAAACAGGAAACAGACCGACAGGTGGCTGGAAACAGGAAACAGGAAACAGACCGACAGGTGGCTGGAAACAGGAAACAGACCGACAGGTGGCTGGAAACAGGAAACAGGAAACAGACCGACAGGTGGCTGGAAACAGGAAACAGACCGACAGGTGGCTGGAAACAGGAAACAGACCGACAGGTGGCTGGAAACAGACCGACAGGTGGCTGGAAACAGGAAACAGGAAACAGACCGACAGGTGGCTGGAAACAGGAAACAGACCGACAGGTGGCTGGAAACAGGAAACAGACCGACAGGTGGCTGGAAACAGACCGACAGGTGGCTGGAAACAGGAAACAGACCGACTGGAAACAGGAAACAGACCGACAGGTGACAGGAAACAGGAAACAGACCGACAGGTAGCAGGAAACAGGAAACAGACCGACAGGTGACAGGAAACAGACCGACAGGTGACAGGAAACAGACCGACAGGTGGCAGGAAACAGGAAACAGACCGACAGGTGGCAGGAAACAGAAAACAGACCGACAGGTGGCAGGAAACAGGAAACAGACCGACAGGTGGCAGGAAACAGGAAACAGACCGACAGGTGGCTGGAAACAGGAAACAGACCGACAGGTGACAGGAAACAGGAAACAGACCGACAGGTGACAGGAAACAGACCGACAGGAAACGGGTGGAACTCTGTACTTATGCTGGTTGAATCTGTTGAAGTCACATGCAGGTGAAGAAGATATTGTTTATGGAGGCGGGGCTTAAAGCAAGAGAGACTTTCCATCCTTTAAACGAACAACAGATGAAGAACAGAACATTTTAATGTGTTGTGTGTTCCAACTGACAGATTTCTGCACAGATTGTTGGGAAACAATGTTCTTCTTCTTCCAGCCATCATGATCTGCAATCGTAAGCTGGAGAGTCTTTGCAACATCCACGAGAACATCCGTGTGAAGAGCGGCGCCTGGGACGAGAGCGGCGTCTTCATCTACACCACCTCCAACCACATCAAATATGCCCTCACTTCCGGGTACGTCTGTCCTCATGTTGTCCTCACGTTGTCCTCGTCTGTCCTGGTGATGGGATGACACGGGGTCTGGTACTTGGTCTGGGACGGGGTCTGGGAAGTGGTCTGGGACTCATGTCCCCTGTCTGTCATCCTGAATGTGTCCCAGGACACTGAAGGACAACCCGCTCAGAGTAATCAGTAGAAATAATCCAATAGAAAACACGAGCTGTGTGATTGACAGGTGTGAACTGCTGTATTTAAACATCGGGTGCCTTGGTTCATGTAACATGTAATAATCAGCACAGCGTGTCATGGACTGTCCTGGGTTCCCTGCAGGGACCACGGTATCATCAGAACCTTGGACTTGCCCATCTATGTGACCCGGGTCCGAGGGAACAGCGTGTACTGTTTGGACCGAGAGTGTCGACCCCGTGTCCTCACCATCGACCCCACGGAGTACCGCTTCAAGCTGGCGCTAGTCAACCGCAAGTACGATGAGGTGAGGAGGCGGCTACACACGTGTGTGTGTGTGTGTGTGTGTGTGTGTGTGTGTGTGTGTGTGTGTGTGTGTCCGTCCGTCCGTCCTGATGCCACTCCTGTGATGTCACTCCTCCAGGTGCTCCACATGGTGCGGAACGCTAAGCTGGTTGGTCAGTCCATCATCGCCTACCTGCAGAAGAAAGGTTACCCAGAGGTCGCATTGCACTTCGTCAAAGACGAGAAGACGCGCTTCAGTCTGGCTCTGGAGTGTGGAAACATCGAGGTGATCAATGTTTAGATTATCTATCAGTGAGAATAGGGTGGATCAAGGTATCCATGTATTGATTACCTATCAGTGAAGGTCCAAACACCTGTGACGTTGCAGCGCCCTCTCTGTTCAGTAACTCCACTGGCCCACTCAACATGTCCTCCCCTCCTACAGGTGGCGCTGGAGGCAGCCAAGGCTCTGGATGAGCGCAGCTGCTGGGAGCGGCTGGGCGAGGCTGCACTGCTGCAGGGTCATCACCAGGTGGTGGAGATGTGCTACCAGAGGACCAAGAACTTCGACAAGCTCACCTTCCTCTACCTCATCACGGGGAACCTCGCCAAGCTGCGCAAGATGATGAAGATCGGTGAGTGGAGACGTTTTGATCCTCTAAAGATTGGATGCATGCTGTGTGTCTAACGTGTGTACTTTGGTGTGTAGCTGAAATCAGAAAAGACATGAGCGGTCACTACCAGGCGGCTCTGTACCTCGGAGACGTCAGCGAGAGGGTCCGCATCCTCAAGAACTGTGGACAGAGTGAGTTCACTCTTCCTCTTCATGTGATCAGGGATCAATAATAATTAGAAAGAAGTCCGGTAGAAGAATGTTTTAGCGTCTCGTGGTCATGTGATCTGGGTGTCTGCAGAGTCTCTGGCCTTCCTGACTGCAGCCACACACGGACTGGACGAGGAGGCCGAAGCCCTGAAGGAGACCTTTGACCCCGAGAAAGAGACGGTGGGTCTGCACCTCCATCCACCACATGGACTAATAATAATATTATAGTAATAATACTGATGATGATGATGATGATGATGATAATTATTGTGATCAGAATAATGAGAATACTAGTGATTGTAATTATAATAATGAGAATAATAATATTGATCATAGTGATGATAATATTAATGATAGTTGGTGTGTGCTACAGGTGCCTGAGGTGGATCCCGACGCCCAGCTGCTGCAGCCGCCCCCCCCCCATCAACCCTCTGGACACCAACTGGCCTCTGCTGACCGTCTCCAAGGGTTTCTTTGAGGGCGCCATCGCAGCCAAGGGTGAGTGTGTTTTAGTGTTATTAATCTAAATCTTCATCCCTCCTGTTAGTGTTATTAATATATATATATATTATATTAAAAATTAAATTTAAATTAAAAAATTTCCCCTCGGGGATTAATAAAGTAAATACCTACCTACCTACCTAATATAGATCTAAGTATTATTAATATTATTCATCTAGATCTTGGTCCCTCCTGTTCTGAAGGGTTTGGTCTGTGTAATTGAAGTTGACCCGGTTCTGATGGGTTTGCTCCTGTGATGCAGGGAAGGCCGGTCAGATGGCTGCAGACCCGGACATGGAGGCTGCGGGGGGGGAGGGTTGGGGGGATGACGCCGAGCTCCAGCTGGATGAAGGTAAACTTTCCAAACGTTCTGTTTTAGTGACGGTTCTGGACCAACGATTCAACAATGACGCTGTGTCTCTTTGTGTTTGGGTCAGACGGCTTCATGGACGCCCAGGACGGGTTGGGGGACGAGGGGGGAGTGAAGGAGGAGGGAGGAGGCTGGGAGGTTGAGGAGGACCTGGACCTCCCTCCAGAGCTGGTGAGACATCAGACCGAACACAGAAACAGGACCAGCCCTGCCGAGTTATCATATTTCTGAGGAGTCACCTGTTCTCCAGCTTGACCTTTGACCCTGAGAGAGATGCATGGAGACGCCAGTATAACAAGTCTCTGTTCCATAGGATGTGCCGGTTGGAGCAGGGGGAGGAGCAGAAGACGGCTTCTTTGTCCCGCCCACCAAAGGCCTAAGTCCCACCCAGATGTGGTGCAACAACTCCCAGCTGCCTGTGGACCACATCCTGTCCGGCTCCTTTGAAACGGCCATGAGGGTACGCCCACTCTGTGACATCATCACTGTTGAATATAAACGGGTCACTGATGGTCTTTCTGCTTACAGCTGCTCCACGACCAGGTGGGCGTGGTGACCTTTGGCCCCTATAAGTCTCTGTTCCTGCAGACTCTGTCACGCGGTCGCACCTGTTACCTGGGCCTACCGTCACTGCCCTGCCTGCGGGGCCACCCTCAGAGGAACTGGAAGGTTGGTGACTCCTCCTCTTGCTGTCTCCTCCTTCTCCTCTTGACTGAAACATGATGTAAACATGTTGTTTGTTCACCAGGAGGGCGGGGCTAAGCAGGGTCTCCCCGCCGTGGGCCTCCGGCTGTCTGACCTGATTGCCCGCCTGCAGCAGTGCTACCAGCTGACCACCGCGGGGCGCTTCGAGGAGGCAGTGGAGCGCTTCCGAGCCATCCTGCTGTCGGTGCCGCTGCTGGTGGTCGACAACAAGCAGGAGATCGCCGAGGTGATTGACAGAAAGCTGAACGGAGGGCAGCGAGCAGTGGCTCGTCACCCTCGCGTGTTTCAACATGCAGCTCCACGTCATCCACTCATTAACGTGTGCTAAACGTGTTCCAGGCTCAGCAGCTGATCACCATCTGCAGAGAGTACATCGTGGGTCTCACCATGGAGACGGAGAGGAAGAAGCTGCCTAAAGACACGCTGGAGCAGCAGAAGAGGCTGTGTGAGGTAATCAGCTGACCTCTGACCTCCCCTCAGCTGTCATGTAAACCCCGGGTTGAGTCATTCGTCTGTTTGTTGTTTTCCTGTTGCAGATGGCGGCTTATTTCACCCACTGTAACCTGCAGCCGGTCCACATGGTTCTGGTTCTGCGCACGGCTCTGAACCTCTTCTTCAAGCTGCGCAACTTCAAGACGGCGGCGGGCTTTGCGCGGCGCCTCCTGGAGCTCGGCCCGAAGCCCGACGTCGCCCAGCAGGTCAGTGGAGCGTCAGTGTTCACCAAGTTTTTATCTTTGATGTCGTCCTGCTCTTTGTGTTAAAAATCTCCTTCATTCAGACGCGCAAGATTCTGGCCGCCTGCGAGAAGACGCTGACCGACGCCCACCAGCTCAACTACGACCCCCACAACCCCTTCGACCTCTGTGCCGCCTCCTTTGTCCCCCTCTACAGAGGACGCCCCGTCGAGAAGTGCCCTCTGTCTGGAGCCTGCTACTGCCCCCCCTACAAGGGCCAGGTGTGCAGGGTCACACAGGTACGTCAGCAGGGTCGCACAGGTAGACCAGGTGGGTCGCTCCAAACAAAAGAGTCTCCAGGTGTTCGTCCTGGTGAACGTCGGATTCATTCATAAACTTTGGGGGCTGCCGTTAACCAATCAGATGTGATCTCATGTTATTGATTACTGAGGTAGAAGTAGAAATAATAAGCCAGCTGATGTCTACAAACACTTGTCAGCACCACACCTGTACCTGTGACCTCGGAGATAAACAGACTTTAACTGACCACATATAAAGGTGGCAAAGATGGAGGTGATGGTGCTCCCTCCCTCCTCTGATCAACCAGGCAGATCTCCTGTTGGAGACACCTGTTGCAGGTGTGCTTCTTAAAGGGTACCTGACCAGTATTGAGGTCGGAGGGGTTTGTTTTAACGATCTGCTGCATACATTTCTACGTCTTGTTTGTGTATCATAAACAATGCTTACTACGCACACCTGAAGCTGATGGTATCTGTTGTTCCCTCGTGACCTCTGACCTTTATCTTCACTTCATCTTCCAGGTGACAGAGATTGGTAAGGATGTGATCGGTCTGCGTGTGAGTCCACTTCAGTTCCGTTAGAGCACGAGGGGAAGATATTCAACGAAACACATCTACACTCCCTCTGACGAAATAAAGTTCTTGTTATGTATGAGCAGCAGAGATACGTGTTTGTTAACAGTGATGTTTAACCTGTCGACTCCTCCTACCTGTCAACACCTGTCCTCTAAAGATGTCCGTCGGTGTGTTTCAGACCTGTAAAACCTTCTGTCATCTTATTCTGACATCAACGATTCACACTGATGAGGTCACAATGATGACCTCACACTGATGAGGTCACAGCAGCTCTGTGGAAAAATCCAATAAAACAACCTGTTTATGACCACAGATGAAGAGTGTGTGTTTCTTTGTATGTTTGTGTCTGTGTGTGCTGTTTGTTCTGTGATAACTGATGGTTTCATGTGACTGTTGAACAGGAAGATTGATGTCATCACTGACTTTAATATTCAGTCTGAGGTTTGTTTGGTCGCCATTAAAGTCCTCTTTCAATAAAAAATGAGGTGGCGTATGTACTTAGTTTATTATAAGGTTAGGGTTTCACCTGTCCTACAATTCACCTGTCCTACACCCTACAGTCTATAACCTGACCTCCATCTGACCTAAAGCTCAAAGAAACGGCACTCTTTCCCTGTGTTCCAGTATCCACACTAACATACTATCTAGTATGTTCCAGTATCCACACTAACATACTATCTAGTATGTTCCAGTATTCACACTAACATACTATCTAGTATGTTCCAGTATCCACACTAACATACTATCTAGTATGTTCCAGTATCCACACTAACATTCTATCTAGTATGTTCCAGTATCCACACTAACATTCTATCTAGTATGTTCCAGTATTCACACTAACATTCTATCTAGTATGTTCCAGTATTCACACTAACATACTATCTAGTATGTTCCAGTATTCACACTAACATACTATCTAGTATGTTCCAGTATCCACACTAACATTCTATCTAGTATGTTCCAGTATCCACACGAACATACTATCTAGTATGTTCCAGTATTCACACTAACATACTATCTAGTATGTTCCAGTATCCACACTAACATTCTATCTAGTATGTTCCAGTATCCACACGAACATACTATCTAGTATGTTCCAGTATCCACACGAACATACTACCTAGTATGTTCCAGTATCCACACGAACATACTATCTAGTATGTTCCAGTATCCACACGAACATACTACCTAGTATGTTCCAGTATCCACACTAACATACTATCTAGTATGTTCCAGTATCCACACTAACATACTATCTAGTATGTTCCATTACATATACTAAGAAGAAGAAGAGACATTAAAAGGAAGCCTACTCGTTCCAAATCGCATCCTTTTTCTTTTTAATACAGACGTCACGAATATAACAAAGTGGGTCAAAGTTCAAGACGCATTTTGATGAAGTAGTTTGTCCCAACTGTAGACATGCTACATACAACAGTAGGTGCTGTTTAAGTGTAGCTGTAGTTCGTACTAAAAGTAAAAAGAAGTCGTCTGCTCTGCAGGCTGGTTCCTCTCTCGGGATCCGTTTTGACAGTCGGTGTTCTTTCTGGAGCGGAACCCGGATGTTCCTCAGGTCACCACTTCCTGTTGTGGCTCTGCCTTTCAAACCAGGAAGATGGATTTGCTGTCGAAGAAATGGGTTATTAATTTGATAGTTTGTTTGTTTTTCATTGGTAAGTTGTGTTTTGGTGCTGAAGTGTCTCTCCGCATGCCTGTTTGCAGTCGAACTGTGTGTTTGTCTCCGGCCGTGAGCTGGACGGACTTCTCTGTGCTCGGTGTTAGCTTGATGCTAAGCTAATTAGCGTTAGCTAAACTGCCCGGTTTGCCTTTAATCTCCGCTGCTGCTTTTTTTTATCCAGGTTTTATAATGGAGTTCAGTGAGTTCAGTTCCTGACACCTTTCCATCAACTAGAAGTCAAGCATTCATTTAATTTCTGTTAAAACGAAGCCGTTCTGTGGACTTCGAAGTCACAGACTGCCCGTAAAAGCAGCTCAGCATCAGCGTGACTTCCCGCTGCGGCCAAAACGAGCTCGAGCGATTAAATGCCGCAAAGTCATACCAAAGTCCATGTATGTCTTTGTAGTTTTATGTAGTTCAATGGTCACCTGACACACACTGAACGAGGGAAACACCATTTATCTGGACGAAACCTGTTTGTTTCTGCTGCTGCGACGGAAGAACAACCGAGCTGGACACCGAGCGGGACACCGAGCTGGACACCGAGCGGGACACCGAGCTGGACACCGAGCGGGACACCGAACGGGACACCGAGCTGGACACCGAGCTGGACACCGAGCTGGACACCGAGCGGGACACCGAGCGGGACACCGAGCGGGACACCGAGCTGGACACCGAGCTGGACACCGAGCGGACACCGAGCTGGACACCGAGCTGGACACCGAGCTGGACACCGAGCGGACACCGAGCTGGACACCGAGCGGGACACCGAGCTGGACACCGAGCTGGACACCGAGCGGGACACCGAGCTGGACACCGAGCGGACACCGAGCGGACACCGAGCTGGACACCGAGCGGACACCGAGCTGGACACCGAGCGGGACACCGAGCGGACACCGAGCTGGACACCGAGCGGGACACCGAGCGGGACACCGAGCGGGACACCGAGCTGGACACCGAGCGGGACACCGAGCTGGACACCGAGCTGGACACCGAGCGGGACACCGAGCTGGACACCGAGCGGGACACCGAGCTGGACACCAAGCGGACACCGAACGGGACACCGAGCGGGACACCGAACGGGACACCGAACGGGACACCGAACGGGACACCGAGCGGGACACCGAACGGGACACCAAGCTGGACACCGAGCGGGACACCGAACGGGACACTGAGCGGGACACCGTGCTGGACACCGAACGGGACACCGAGCTGGACACCGAGCGGGACACCGAGCTGGACACCGAGCTGGACACCGAACGGGACACCGAGCTGGACACCGAGCTGGACACCGAACGGGACACCGAGCTGGACACCGAACGGGACACCCGAGCAGGACACCCGAGCAGGACAGTAGAGAAGTGGTCTTTGAAGTCCCCTTCACTCAGAGGTCCTGGTCTTCCTATGGATCCAGCATCTTTCACAGTGGTTAAAGTTAAAGGTTTCACAGTGAGACCACATCTGTCCACTGATCTCATCTCATCTCTAAGGACAAATACAGGTGTAACTTCATGTGAGGTGTGCAGCATGAACCAGACCAGGTGTGTCCTGACCTCCACGTCATGTTTGTCTCTCAGGTGTCAGCAGCAACTCGGTGGAAAAGAAGATTTATGTCTCCCTGAACTACACCGTGCCCTGTGTGAGACTGCTGAACGCAACGCACCAGATCGGCTGCCAGTGTGAGTACAACGCATCATTACTGTGTTGTTTGTGTTGTCCCGGTGGTCTCATCCTGTGTCTCATCCTCTCTGTGGTCTCAGCCTCTCTGTCAGGTGACGTTGGTGTCCTCCATGTGCTGATATCGGAGGACGACCTGGACTGGGTCCTGAGCTCCGGCCCCAACCCTCCTTATATGGTCATCGTGGAGGCGGGGCTCTTTCAGAGGTACAGCTGACAGTCTCCTTCACTCAGGCACTGAATCTGATTCAACATTTATTTTATTCTAATAAAAGTTCTTGGAGGAAGTGTTTGTAAAAATAAGTTTCTCCAACATTTATACAAAATTTATAAAGAAAATTACTGCAACATTACAACAAGATTACTACATAATTTATATAAGATTACTGCAACATTACTACGTAGTTTAGATAACATTACTACAAGATTTCTACATCATTTATATAACATTACTACAAGATTTCTACATTTATATAACATTACTACAGCATTTATATAACATTACTGCAACATTAATACAGCATTTATAGAACATTACAACATTACTACAGCATTTATACAACATTACTACAGCATTACTACAATAATACAGCATTTATATAACATTACTACAACATTTATAGAACATTACTACAACATTAATACAGCATTTATAGAACATTACTACAACATTTATAGAACATTACTACAACATTAATACAGCATTTATAGAACATTACTACAACATTTATAGAACATTACTACAACATTAATACAGCATTTATATAGCATTACTACAACATTTATATAACATGACTACAGCATTTATATAACATTACTACAGCATTACTACAACATTACTACAGCATTTATATAACATTACTACAACATTTATACAACATTACTACAGCATTTCTACAACATTATTACTACATTTATACAACATTACTACAACATTTATACAACATTAATACAGCATTTCTACAACATTATTACTACATTTATACAACATTACTACAACATTTATACAACATTACTACAACATCTATACAACATTACTACTACATTTATACAACATTACTACAACATTTATAAGCATTTATACAACATTACTACAGCATTACTACAACATTACTACAACATTTATAAGCATTTATACAACATTACTACAGCATTACTACAACATTAATACAGCATTTATACAACATTACTACAACATTTATATAACATTACTACAGCATTTATACAACATTACGACAGCATTTATACAACATTACGACAGCATTTGTTGTGTATAGAGGAAGATGGAGTTGATGCATCGTCCCTGTGTAGCTCTCAGGAAACACCTGAAGCTCTAAAGAATCTAACCCACCTCTCACCTGTGCTTTTACCTGCATCACCTGCTCGACCCGCCTCCTGTCAGGTCCGTCATGATGAAACTGAAGGGTGCCCCCAGAAGGGTGGCTGGGGTTGTTGTTGTGGCACCGAGCACAAATCCAGCCGAGGGCTTCTCTCCACACACCACCTGTCCCAACGAGAACACAGGTGAGGTCGGCACGGCAACACCTGCATCTCTGTATTATTGATGACTGATGACATCACGCTGTGACTCATGTTTAAGATTCACCTGTGAGGGTTAAAGTGTCAAAGAAGAGTCACAGACCTCATCTCGTATGTTCTAGTTTTATTTGATGAAACATCTATCTCGCCTACTTCACGTCTGTAACAACACGCAGCAGTCGGATCCGAACAGAACCACCTCAGTGGTAAATGTGAGAGGTGCTGTACAAATACAGACTAGTATCATCATCATTGTCATCATCACATATACAACCAGCCCTGCTGATGCTCGCTGACATATGAAAACTGAAACTGTTCAGTTTCGATGTTCTTGAACTTAATAATATAATGTTACCTCACATATTAAATATTAACATTAAAATATTGAAACCTGAAGAGCTGCCGACTCAGCAGTAGATTCACACTCGCACTAGAGTAAAAGTACACAAGTATCTGTAAGTGCTCTGAATACCATACTACCTGTACGTTTATATTATTATAGCGTTATAAATTATGAGATTATTATCACTGACCTGTCACATTTTATCAGTGCAACAGTGTTATAGACAGAAACAGTTGGATGTTGTCATGACAACAGATTGTCCTACTTGATAAACTAGGCTTCACTGTTAAACTGTAATGTCATGTATTAAAGGGACATTTCCCTCTAAAAGGAGGGAAGTGAATGTTCCTCTACAGAATTAAAAGCAAAATAATGCATTCATGGCTGCTGACAAGCAGGAACAGCTCCAGCTTCCAGGGTCAAAGGTCGCAGAGCATGGTGTCTTTAAAGCTGCACGACCTCCATCAGTTCTTCATGGCAGTATCAGACTGGAAGTAAACAGACCGGATCAGTGAACCTGGAACATATCAGGAGGTCGAACATCTTCTGGACCAGCCCTTCAGTTGATTCAGAGTTCTTAAACTAACCTGTAGAGACCCTCCTCACGCTGTCAGCGCCCCCTGGAGGCTCACCGCTGTCTCTTCTCCTCAGGTGTGTATTCTGACACCTACGACCCGACCATGGCCCACTGCAACACCACACTGTGGAACCCGCTAGGAAACGGACTGTCCTATGAGGAGTACGACTTCCCCATCTTCTCCCTGAAGGACGACAACGACACGCAGGTCATCCGACAGGTAACAGACACACACCTGACAGGTAACAGGTGACAGGTTTCTGCTGTTGGACAGTAGATCTCTCTGAGACATCTCTTCTCTGTTGCAGTGCTACTTCGACCACAACCAGGTGGTGAACGGCAGCAGGCCTCGCTACCCGCTGTGTGCCATGCAGCTCTACTCCCACATGTCAGCCGTCACCAACACGGCCACCTGCATGAGGAGGAACGACATCAACTTCAGCATCAACCCAGGTGAGCAATTATTACAACCACCAGGTCTCACATGACATTCAGTCTGAGACAGGTATACAACCGTGTTTCAAAAACAGGTGGACGTGGTGTAAAACATAAATAAAAACAGAATCTCAGATTGTGATCCATCAGACCTCAGGACAGTTGTCCACTTCACCTCAGTCCATCTTCAATGATCTCGGTCCAGAGAAGGCGGCGGTGTTTCTGGATCATGTTTCTATCTGGTTTCTTCTTTGGAGAGTTTTAACCTGCATTTGTGGACGCAGCGATGAACTGTGTTCACAGACGATGGTTTTCACAAGTGTTCCTGAGCCCATGCAGTGATTTCCACTCCAGAATAGTGTGTTTTTAATGCAGTGCTGCCTGAGGGCCCGAAGATCACCACCATCCAATATTGGTTTCCAGCCTTGTCCCTTGTGTTCAGAGATTTCTCCAGATTCTCTGAATCTTTTAATGATATTATGAACCGTAGACGATGAAATCCACTAATTCTTTGTAGTTTTACTTTGAGATTTAGATTTAGAATTAGATTAGATTAGATTAGATTAGATTAGATTTTACAAATACATATGGGATATAGGAAATAAGATAGCTGCTCCAAGCTCCTACAGTCTCATGGTGGGTGAGAGGTGGTGTCCATGATCCTCCTCTCCCCACCTCCTCTATGGAGTCCAGAGGACTGTCCAGGACAGAGCTGACCTTTGACCTCCTGTCCCTCTGTGTGCACAGCCACAGCAGACCGACGCATAAAAGATGGCCGACGCCACCACAGAGTCATAAAATGTCCGCAGCAGAGTCCTGCAGACTTCAAAGGACATCAGTCTTCTCAGCAGACGGAGTCAACTCTGGTCCTCGTTTGAGAGAACATTTGTGTTGTCCGACTGGTCCAGTTTATTGCTGAGGTGAACACCCAGGAATTTATAAGTGTCCACAATGTCCATGTCCGATCCCTGGATGTTCACCGATGGAGTTGGTGTTTCCTTCCTGTGGAAATCAATCAGCATCTCCTTCGTCTTGCTGGCGTTAATCCGGAGGTGATTGAGATCAACACCAGTGGACGAAGTCAGCGATGACCTCCCTGTACTCCAGGTCGTTCCCTTCCGTGGAGAACTGGACTGTTTGTATTGGACCTGTTCACCAGAGTTCATGTTGTGTCCTGTAGAGATGGTGTGTGACCCGCTGGGTGATTACAACGTGTGGGCCTCCAGCAGACCTCTGAACAACTCAGCCAAGGGACACAAGATGTGGGAGAGTGTGGTGATCGCTGCAGCCAGGGTGAGTCTGGGACATGTAGTCCTCTGGTCCAGACCCCATGACTTCCAGACCACCAGACCTCCAGACCTCCAGACCCCCAGACCCCACGACTTCCAGACCAACAGACCTCCAGACCCCCAGACCTAAAGACCACCAGACCTCCAGACCACCAGACCTCCAGACCCCACGACTTCCAGACCCCGACCCCTAGACCCCCAGACCTTCAGACCTCCAGACCCCCAGACCTAAAGACCACCAGACCTCAAGAACACCAGACCCCCAGACCTCAAGAACACCAGACCTCCAGACCCCCAGACCTAAAGACCTCCAGAAACTCAGACCTCCAGACCCCCAGACCTCAAGAACACCAGACCCCACGACTTCCAGACCCCTAGACCCGCAGACCTCCAGACCTCCAGACCCCCAGACCTAAAGACCTCCAGACCCCCAACCCCTAGACCCCCAGACCTCCAGACTTCCAGACCCCCAAACCTAAAGACCACCAGACCTCAAGAACACCAGACCTCCAGACCCCCAGACCTCAAGAACACCAGAAACCCAGACCTCCAGACCCCCAGACCTCAAGAACACCAGAAACCCAGACCTCCAGACCTCCAGACTTCCAGACCACAATCACTGAGGACTACATTTATTATTAGTCTCATCCTCCTGTCCTCCTTCTGTCTCTCCTTTCCTCCTTCTGTCTCTCCTTTCCTCATTCTGTCTCTCCTGTCCTCCTTCTGTCTCTCCTGTCTTCCTGTCCTCATGTCCTCTCTGCAGCTGGACAGCAGGTCCTTCTTCTTTGATGTAGCTCCAGGAGCAGAAAGTGGAGTCTCAGGATTCGTCACTCTGCTGGCTGCTGCTCACGCTCTTCGTAACGCCACCCAAGAGGCTCCGCCCAATCGCACCATCCTCTACACCTTCTTCCAAGGGGTCAGTCCTGCACACGTGTCCTCTCTGTCATGTCTGCACACGTGACCTCCGTGCTGCCAGTCTCACTCATGTCCTGTTTGACCCCAGGAGACGTTTGACTACATCGGTAGTTCGAGGATGGTGTACGACATGGACAACAGTCAGTTTGCTGTGGACCTGGACAACATCCACTCGGTGCTGGAGGTGGGACAGGTGAGCACACCTCCCTTCCTGTCTCAGTGGAGGACTGTTAGGTACATGCAGTGCGTCTGCCAGCAGGGGGCCTTCAATCAACGCAAAAACAAAACACAGGAAGGTGATGTGGGAGCACAAAGGGATCATGGGAGTTGTAGTCCACATTGTTGAAATACAGCTTCAGTGGCGCAGAGATGTTTGTCTCTGTCCTCCATAAAGTACACACATGATGTACTGTGGACTTTAAAGTTGATGATGAGGATAATAATGGTGGTGGTGGTGATGATGATGATGATAATAATGGTGGTGGTGGTGATGATGATGAAGAACTCTTCCTCCAGGTTGGAGTCCGACCCGACTCCACGCTGTGGCTTCACTCTGATCCAGTCTCTCGGAGGAACGACAGCATCAATGAAGAGGTTAGTGTCTGTTGACGAGTCACCAGAGTGTCTCCGGGGACTCGTCCTCTTCTCTGATCCGAACTCTCCGGGGACTCGTCCTCTTCTCTGATCCGTTGCAGGTGAGGAAGCTCATCAGTAACCTGCAGTCAGCTGCTACTGATCTAAACATGTCGGTGGCGGAGCCCAGAGTCTCTCAGCCCCTCCCCCCTTCATCCTTCCAGCGTTTCCTGCGAGCTCGGCCGATCCCCGGTGTCGTCATCGAGAATCACCAGTTCAACTTCACCAACAGGTGAGTTCCTCCCTTTACCTGGAGCGCTGCATCCATTTACCTGTAAACCAGGTGGGATCAGGTGTGACTTCCCTTTCTGTGTGCACAGGTACTATGAAAGTATGTATGATAACGCAGAATATCTGAACGTCTCGTACCCACTGAATCTGACACCGGAGGAGCAGCTGGACTTCATCACCGACACTGCAAAGGTACGGAGACGTCCTGTCACTGCTCGGTGGTTATCAGCTGTTTATGTCCATTAAACTGACTGTTTCCAGTTTGGCAGATTGTATGTTTATCAGATTAAAATCTTTGTAACAGCGAAGCTGTCTTTGCAGCCCTTTGGTTTTATTGAGGAGGACAGATGATGTCGAGCAGCTCTTATGATTCTCTCTGATGCTTGTGTCCTTCAGGCTCTCACTGCGGCGGCGACCCTGGTGGCTCGAGCTCTGTTCACGCAGGCGGGGGGGGCGGAGAGTCAGCTGACCAGCATCAATGCAGACGCTCAGATAGTAACCAACACCTTTGTTATGATATTATTACGTTAGAAGTCAAATATTGATCTTGTAATATTGGTGGTTTGAATCGTGATGATATTTTTGCCTCTGATGCTGTTGTGTGTGTGAATTTGTTCCGTTTCTTTCCGTGAGATGTGCTTTGAACTGATTTCATCCTGAAATCAAAGATGAATAAGTGTAGTGAGCCGACATGTCTGTCTCTCAGGTTAGTCAGATGCTCTACAGCTTCCTGGTTCAGTCCAACAACTCCTGGTTCCAGCAGCTCGTCCCGTCGGACCTCCTGAGTCACCTGAGTGAGTTCTTCCTCTGAATCTTCATAATGATGAAAGTCTGCACTTCCATCTGTTTACTTTCATTTCATTTAAACAACCAGATACGAGCCCTGTTATCATTGTTGCCATGGAGACAGATTTATTGTGGTCGGTCCTCAGCCGGCTGCAGTTTGCCTGTGTGCTTTTTTATTTCCAGAAACTAAAGGTCTTGTGCTTTGTGCCTGTCAGGTGACCGACCCACCAACTTCTACGTCGGCGTGCATCTGCAGGCCAGCGAGCCCACGCTGCTGGTCCAGTACCTGCTGGCCAACCTGACGGGCAGCACCGTCAACGTGACCCAGGACGACTGCCAGAACCAGAGACAGGACGAGACGGACAAGGACAGCAGACATGTGAGACACAGCAACACATTTTATTAGAGGAAAACTCATCTGAAATATTCTGTTATTCTTTTTTAATCTAAAAACGCCAGAAAATAAACTCAAGAAGTTTCATCAAAAATGTCTGTCAGATGTCCACTGGGTGAGCCCTTCAAAATAAAAGTCCACAATTCACAAACAAATGGACAAAACAAGAGAAACAACAACGGCTCACATTTAACACATGAAACCAGAATCTGAAACCAGAACCACACACTGAAACGTGTTAATTCCTCCTCCCCCTCCCTTTGACCCCCTCCCCCCTGTGACCTCGCCCCTCCAGATGTTCTCCTACATGTGGGTTCAGGGTCCAGCCCGTCCCAACAGTACCGGTACCAGTGCCGGTGTGTGCGTGCGCTCCACGGTGCGTCTGTCCAGAGCTCTGTCCCCGGCCTTCGACCTCCGAGACTACACCTCCTCCAACTTCTCCACCTGGACCGAGTCGCGCTGGAAGAGCATCAAAGGACGCATCTTCCTGGTGGCGAGTCATGAGCTGGAGGTAACTTAGAGACAACACATCTGTCTGTCACCATGGAGACAGCTCAGTGTCCTGAAGTTATAAAACCAGCTAGTGTTTGATGAGACCACTTCCTGGTTGGAGAGTTAACCCCGCCCACTTAGAAACATTACGGTGTCAATGTTGAGGACTGTTTGGTCTCAGACATGATGACTGACTCCTCCTCCTGCTCCTCCTCCTCCTCCAGATGCTGACCCTCGGTGTGGGAGTCGGCGTGTTGCTAACATCCTTCCTCCTGACATACATAATCAGCTCGAAGGCCGACATCCTGTTCAGTTCTGGGAGGGAGCCGACCAGCGCCACCTACTGACCCCCAGAGGACCACCACCACTACTACTACTACATGTACTACTGCATATAGTACTACTGCTACATGTATTACTACACGTAGTAGTACACTTCTTCCTTCAACATTCTGAGGTTTCCTTCAGACTCACCTGGTGAGGCCTGACCTGAAGACTGGACGGTTCTGGACTCATCAGGGTCAGAACACTGGTCAGGAACCAGGAAGCTGGTGGACAAGATGTTTATATTTGTTTACTGCGTCACAGGACAGATACTGAACATAAGCATTAGTGGGAGAGTGTGTAATTTAATGTGTATAATTGTGTGTGTGTGTGTGTGTGTGTGTGTGTGTGTGTGTGTGTGTGTGTGTGTGTGTGTGTGTGTGTGTGTGTGTACTCTGCAGTTTCACATATTGTGATATTTGAGTGGAGAAAATTTTTTCTTGAGTCCTTGATTAGCGTCTAAAATGTTTGATTGGCGTGTGAAATGTCTGAGATGAGTTGTGAGGAAGCTGCTTCTCTTTAATGACTTCTGGAAGGTTTTAATTCTGTTGATATTCGTTTAATGTCGGGAATCAAAATTCTGCCTTGAAGAAGAAATAAAAATGGCTTCTGTTTCTTTCAGTGTTTCGAGTTTAACACATAAAGTTCATTTTTCATTCTGACTCCAGCGCAAGTGTGACATCATCCTCCTGTAGTGGGAGGTCTTCCTCAGGTGAGCAGGAGAGAGGGGAAGCAGCATCACTGATGGAGACGGTGAACATCATCATCAGCACTACTGTGATGAACCACAAATTAGATTATTCATTTCCCGTTTTCAAATTAAAAGTCATGATTTTACCGTTTTACGTTAATGTGGTCAGACATCAGTCGGTTTCACTGAATAAATAAATAGAATAAATCACTAAATGTCTCTTTAAAGGAGGAAGCTTGTTAAAGCAAGACAACATGGAGAGAAACGACAGGAAGGAAGTAAAATGACGGGACGCTGAAGAACCCGTTTGGATAAACTTCATGTTTAGTTGAAAAATGAAAACTTGTAAACATGTAAAATTTGAAACTGAATATGTGGAGACTTTAAGCAGCTGTTAATAATCTCCATGTTTTCTGTACCAATTAGTATGATATTAAATATTATAATTAAATATTATAAAACTGAAGATCATCTGTTAATAAGTGTCTGGATTCCTCTGAACTCTTCATCATGGCGGTCCGGAGTCTTCTTCTAGTGTGTGGAGTCTTCTGACTCCAAACAATAGTCGGTAGGACGACGGTCGCCTTTCTGTCTGAGACTGCAGGAAGTTTAGGAGCCTCCGCGGCCTGTGGTTGTTCTCACCGGACCAACGTGCGAGGAAGAGCGGAGTCTTCATCAGGAGATAACGAGGAAGAGGAGCTTCGACTGTAGGCCGGAGGTTCTGGATCCAGTCCGGGGCTGCTGCAGCGCGTCCCGTCTGGAAGGAGAGGGGGGAGGAGGGGCCGAGCTCCGGGGCGCCTGGTATCAGGACCTCTGACCTCTGACCTCCAGGAACATCCAGATGTGATTCACCTCAACAATGAACCGTTTCAACGTGCAGACAGGAGCTGAAATAATAAAACGGAAGAAAAGGAAATAAAAACGGAAGACTGGAAGCACACACACACAGACAGACACACACACTAACACACACAGACAGACACACACACACAGACAGACACACACAGACAGACACACTAACACACACACAGACACACAGACAGACACACACACACACACACACAGACACAAACACACACACAGACACACACAGACACACAGACAGACACACACAGACAGACACACTAACACACACACAGACAGACACACACACACACAGACAGACACACTAACACACAGACAGACACACACAGACAGACACACACACAGACAGACACACACAGACAGACACACTAACACACACACAGACAGACACACACACACACAGACAGACACACACAGACAGACACACTAACACACACACAGACACACAGACAGACACAAACACACACCTGGTCCATCACACCTGGACTGACCAAGCTGCTGATTGGTTCCTCATCTCAATCCCCCCACACCTCCTCTCCCTCCCAGGCATTCCTGGAGCGGTACCTCACCCCCGGCCCCACCATGCAGGTCCAGCAGCAGAACGGCAGGTGGCGTCAGTGGACTCTGGTGAGTAAGGAGCCGGTGACCTCAGTGCTGCGTCAGGGTCTCGTCTTCTCGCTGCGACGGCTGGACTTCTCCCTGGTCGTCACGGTGACGCCGCTCCCCTTCCTGCGACTCGGCGAGGAGTTCATCGACCCGAAGAGCCACAAGTTCGTCATGAGGCTGCAGTCGGAGACGTCGGTGTGACGCGTCTCCTTCTCCCTCGACCGCTCCTGCTGGACGTGGAGGTCACGTGTCTGCCTCCTCCTCTTTCACCTCGTCTGTGTTTACAACATGATGTAAAAATGCCTTTTATTCTGAAGGGGACGTTTCTCTGCTGTTCTTCTTCTTTGGCTGAAACCACCGGACTACTTCCTGTCCTGAACCCATGATACCAGATGTGATACCAGATGTGATACCAGCTGTGATACCGGGTGTGATACCGGGTGATGATACCAGGTGTGATACGGGGTGATGATACCAGCTGTGATACCGGGTGTGATACCGGCTGTGATACCAGGTGTGATACCGGCTGTGATACCAGCTGTGATACCAGGTGTGATACCAGGTGTGATACCAGGTGTGATACCAGGTATATGAAGAGTTGAATTACCAGCTCTTGTCTTTATGTTGATGAAGCAGAAATCCCAAAGCAGAGGTGTGACTGTAGCTCATCTGATCAGCTGATCGCCGCCTCCTCTTCTTACATACAGTCAACACTCAGCTGTCACTCAGTCTTAACTCTGCATCAGTGCATCAGATTATGTTTTTTAATGCTTTCTTAGACATTTTTTTTTTTTTTAATAATAACTGGTTTTCTATTATTTTGAAGGTGATTAAGTTATGATGATGTTATTTTCTGAATGTTTTTACTTTTGAGGGAGACGGATGATGTGTAGATAGATAGATAGATAGATAGATAGATAGATAGATAGATAGATAGATAGATAGATAGATAGATAGATAGATAGATAGATAGATAGATAGATAGATAGATAGGTTAGGTTAGGTAGGTACTTTATTAATCCCCGAGGGGAAATTTTTTTTCGCTACAGCAGCATACAGAAGCAATAAAATAATAATAGAACAATAGAAAAGCAATAAAATAGCAGTAAAAAATATAAAATATAAATATAAAATATAAAATGCGCAGTATATACAGTATATGCAGTACAGTAGCTCCAATAACTGATTAAGTTTCAGTATTGATGCACCTAAAGCATTACTTCTTTCAAAATTATTTAAAGAGATGCATTTTCAATGGGGCTTAAAACTTATTTGAACGCGGTCCACTAGTTCTGAAGTGCTACCTGCTTATTCAAAGATGTGGTTTTGTTTCTGTGTGAGTTCCAGCCATCAGACTAGAAGTCCCAGTTGCATACCTTTTTTTAAATGTGGAAAAAACAATTCCAACGCTTAATAGTTCAATTGTCTACCTGTCTTTTCATGTTGGACATTATGATGGTTGACCTGTGATTTTGTTTGCTATTTGTTTATGTTGACCAAAAAAATCTGCCATTCATAATCAAAATTTCTTCACGGTTTACCTCCCTTAATATAAAATGAATGTATCTGCTCAGGTTGTGACGCAATTGTTAGTTTAAAAAAAGGAGAATCTTTCACTGAAAAAAAGGTTTCCCTGTGAGTGCTCATATGCATCATAAATATATTATATATATACATTATATACAATATATATACAATATATACAATATATTATATACAAACAACCAAGAAACACAGACAACAGTGTTATTGTTATGTGATGGATTTTGCCAGAGGTGAGTTATTGTACAGTCTAATTGTGGTCGGCAGGAATGATCTCATGTATCAGGAATGATCTCCTGTATCTGGAATGATCTCCTGTATCAGGAATGATCTCCTGTATCTGTCCTTGTGACAGCAGCTGGAGGAATCTTTTGGAGAACGTCCTCCTCTGTCCCTGCAGCAGGTGGTGGAGAGGGTGGTCAGGATTATCTAATATGGATAATAGTTTGTTCAGCGTCCTCCTCTCCACCACCTTTTCCAGGCTGTCCAGTTTGTAGCCGATGGTGGAGCCGGCCTTCTTCACCAGTTTGTTAAGTCTGTTGGTGTCTCCGATTCCAATGCCCCCTCCCTCTCCCCCCCCAGCAGACTACTAGAAGTACAGTTCACTGGCCACAACAGATGGTAGAACATCTCCAACATCTTGCTGCACACATTGAAGGATCGAAGTTTCCTCAAGAAAAAGAGTCGACTCATCACCTTCTTGTAGACAGCATTGATGTTGGTCTTCCAGTTCAGTCTGTAGTCATGGAGACACCAGGTACTTGTACTCCTCCACCAGGTCCACCTCCTCTCCCAGAACTCTCAGCGGTTGTGGAGCCGTCGTCTTCCTCCTGAAGTCGACCTCCATCTCTCTGGTCTTGGCCATGTTCAGGAGCAGATGATTCCTTCCCGCCCACTCCACAAAGTCCTCCACTACTGCCCTGTACTCGTCCTCCCGTCCATCCCTTATACATCCTACCACTGCAGAGTCATCAGAGAACTTCTGCAGATGTCTTGACTCTGAGTTGTTCTGGAAGTCAGTTGTGTAGAAGGTGAACAGGAAGGAGACAGAACAGTTCCCTGAGGAACTCCAGTACCACTGACCACCGTATCAGACAGCACACTGCCCAGATGGACAAACTGTGGTCTGCCTGTCAGGTAGTCATTGATCCAGGAGACGGTGGACGTGTCCACCCCCCCCTCCCCCACAACCCCCACCACCACCCGCAGCTTCTCACTCAGCAGCAGTGGTTGGATGGTGTTGAATGCACTGGAGAAATGAGGGGGGTGGGGGGTGGGGGGTCAAGGTGTCCATGCAGCTCACCAGGGGGGCAGAAGGGGGAGGGGGAGGCAGCAGAGGTGTTTGGGAGGTGTAAGGTGTGGAGGGGACAGATGAGAGTGATAATAGATAGATAGACAATAGATAGATAGATAGATAGATAATAGATAGATAGATAGATAGATAGATAGATAGATAGATAGACAGATAGATAGATAGATAGATAGATAGATAGATAGATAGATAGATAGATAGATAATAGATAGATAGATAGATAGATAGATAGATAGATAGATAGATAATAGATAGATAGATAGATAGATAGATAGATAGATAGATAGATAGATAGATAGATAGATAGATAATAGATAGATAGATAGATAGATAGATAATAGATAGATAGATAGATAGATAGATAGATAGATAGATAGATAGATAGATAGATAGATAATAGATAATAGATAAATAGATAGATAGATAGATAGATAGATAGATAGATAAATAATAGACCTCCTGTATCTGGAATGATCTCCTGTATCTGGAATGATCTCCTGTATCTGGAATGATCTCCTGCATCAGGAATGATCTCCTGTATCAGGAATGATCTCCTGTATCAGGAATGATCTCCTTTATCTGGAATGATCTCCTGCATCAGGAATGATCTCCTGTATCTGGAATGATCTCCTGTATCAGGAATGATCTCCTTTATCTGGAATGATCTCCTGCATCAGGAATGATCTCCTGCATCAGGAATGATCTCCTGTATCTGGAATGATCTCCTGCATCAGGAATGATCTCCTGTATCAGGAATGATCTCCTGCATCAGGAATGATCTCCTGCATCAGGAATGATCTCCTGTATCAGGAACGATCTCCTGTATCTGGAATGATCTCCTGTATCTGTCCTTGTGACAGCGGAGCTGGAGGAGTCTTTTGGAGAACGTCCTCCTCTGTCCCTGCAGCAGGTGGAGTGGGTGGTCAGGATTATCTAATATGGATAATAGTTTGTTCAGCATCCTCCTCTCCACCACCTTTTCCAGACTGTCCAGTTTGTAGCCGATGATGGAGCCGGCCTTCTTCACCAGTTTGTTAAGTCTGTTGGTGTCTCCGGCTCCAATGCTGCCTCCCCTGAGCAGACTACTAGAAGTACAGTTCACTGGCCACAACAGATGGTAGAACATCTCCAACATCTTGCTGCACACATTGAAGGATCGAAGTTTCCTCAAGAAAAAGAGTCGACTCATCACCTTCTTGTAGACAGCGTTGATGTTGGTCTTCCATTTCAGTCTGTTGTCATGGAGACACCAGGTACTTGTACTCCTCCACCATGTCCACCTCCTCTCCCAGAACTCTCAGCGGTTGTGGAGCCGTCGTCTTCCTCCTGAAGTCGACCACCATCTCTCTGGTCTTGGCCACGTTCAGGAGGAGGTGATTTCTACCAGCCCACTCCACAAAGATGTGTTGTGTATTTGTTGTGTATTTCCTTGTGATGTGTTGTGTATTTCCTTGTGTAGCCTGTCGAGTGCTCGGCATCATTAAAGTGTTTCTTCCTTACAGTCGTTTGTCTCTTTTCTTAGTCACTTTAAAAAGCTGATTTTATTTTCTGGGATTAAACTGTTGGATGTTGGTGTTTGTGCTCGGAGACGTTTCTCTTTTTCCACAAACAGAGAAGCTGCTGGTTTTTCTGTTTTTGAGGAACTTGTAGAATGAGGTCGTTCTGTGATTTCACAGCATCAGACCGGACAGAGAGCCGCTGACTTCCTGTTCACTGCTGCTCAGAGACACGACGACAGCCGACGAGCAACAAGCCAGCAAACTACTGCAGCGAGCCGGTGAGAGTCTGATCTTCATCTTCATTATCTTCACCATCTTCATCATCTTCATCGTTAGGAAATGTTGATTTGACTGGAAGGAAGAAAATTAACTCTGTGTGTTTGTGTGTGTGTGTGTGTGTGTGTGTGTGTGTGTGTGTGTGCGCGCGCAGAGGCCTTTGGAGACATGAATGTCTGTTACATCCTGGACGGGCTTCTGTCCCTCTACTGCGTCGTTCTCACCGTCTTGTACTGCAGACTGAGGGTGAGGCAGGAACATCACACACACACACACACACACACACACACACACACACACACACACACACACACACACACGTTGGTCATGTCTATAGGAACATTTCAACAGTTTAGTGTTTATTATGTTTTTTTATTCGTCACTTTTTTAATAAAAGCTTCAGACCCTGTTTCAGGGTTTTCAGCCTGATTTCCTGCTCGTGATGAATATTCTGATTTATTTCTTTAGATGTGTTCAGACTTCAGATCAGCTGTTCCCTCTGAGGTGAGATCAAAGTTTCATCTGTTTTATTGTAGCTGATGAAGAACAGTTGTGATTGTGAATCTTCGGTATGTTTCGCTCTGACTTCCTGAACTCAGCTGACTACCAGCTTTCTGACTCGTCACAGTTTCCTCCCGTTTCTTCACACATCGTTGTGTCACTTCCTGTTTCTGCGCGGCTCTGTTAAACTTCAGCTGACAGACAACCTGCAGCTGAACATCCTCCTCCTCCTCCTTCTCTGTTCTGTCTGATGAAGAGTTTCTTTTCTCTGTTTGTCCCTCAGAAGCAGCCAGCTGATGGCGGTGTGTACGCGGTGAGACTCCAAAACTAAAACGGATAAAATCCTCTGAAAAACTGAAAACACAGAAATACAGTCTGACGGTGTTTTTACAAACATCAGGTGATGAGTCCTCTGTCTCTCTGTCTGTCTCTGTCTGTCCCTGTGTCTCTCTGTGTTCTTTGTCCTGCAGGGTCTGTCCTCTCGCAGCTCCGACACCTACGAGACGATCAGAGTGGAGAAGAAGCCGATCGTCTGATGAGGATGATCTCAGTGTTGATGAGCATCTGAATCTTTCTGAAATCTACAATAGTTTCTATAATCCATAACGATTTCTATTATCTATAATAATTTCTATTGTTGTATTATTGTGTTTGTCTCCATCATGTTGTAAAGTTCTGTTTTAAGGACGTCCTGTGTAACGTGATCTGAAATAACTTCTATTGTGATTTTGTGTACAAATAAAATTTAATCGTTGCTCCCTGAACAAAAACAAATTATTTATTTCATTTTAAATCCAAACAAACAGCTGCTTTGATTTTCTTCTATTTATAATGTCAGAAAATACAATTTTATATCATTAGGTGATCAATTCTCTGTCTGATTTTTGGACATCTGTTCAGCTGTGAATGATGAGAACAGATGAGACCACAGACTAACTATATATATGTAAATATATACAGTATATGCAAATATATATATATAAATATTGATATACTATCTGAATATTAAACAATTAAATTATCAAGTACAAAAGGAATATTAATAAATATAAATTTTCAAATGATCATTTACAGAAGTAATATGATGAATTATTCATATAATATATATGAATATGTTCATATATAATATAATATGATCCTATACAGAAGGAACAATAATATTTATTAATATTGTAAATATAATTTATAGAAGCCATATTAATAAATGTTAATATTAATCAATATTAACATCATCATCATCTATGGAAGGAATAATAATAATATTGTCATCCATTATCTATACCTGCTTTATCCTGAACAGGGTCACAGGGGGGCGGAGCCTATCCCAGATCACTTTGGGCAAAGGCAGGGTTCACCATGGACAAACCGCCACCACAGGGCCAACACACACCGTTCACGCTTTCATTCACAGACATTTGTAGAATCACCAATTAATGCAGGTTTCTGGATGGTGGGAGGAAGCCGGAGAACTGAGAGAACCCACGCAAGCACACGGAGAACCTGCAGACTCACACAGAAAGGCTAAGACCCGGATTCGAACCCCGAACCTTTTCACTGAGGTGACAATGCTAACCACTGCACAACTGTGCCGTCCATAATACTATTTATTAATATTAATATTAATATTATAGTTTACAGAAGGAACTATAAAACAAAATATTAATATTCAAATGATCATTTACAACTTCTGATGCTCTATTCTGCCTCGACTGTGGCAATCTGTTGGATCATCTGTTGGATCATCTGTTGGATCATCTGCTGGATCATCTGTTGGATCATCTGCTGGATCATCTGTTGGATCATCTGTTGGATCATCTGCTGGATCATCTGTTGGATCATCTGTTGGATCATCTGCTGGATCATCTGCTGGATCATCTGCTGGATCATCTGTTGGATCATCTGTTGGATCATCTGTTGGATCATCTGCTGGATCATCTGTTGGATCATCTGCTGGATCATCTGTTGGATCATCTGCTGGATCATCTGTTGGATCATCTGCTGGATCATCTGTTGGATCATCTGTTGGATCATCTGTTGGATCATCTGCTGGATCATCTGTTGGATCATCTGTTGGATCATCTGCTGGATCATCTGCTGGATCATCTGCTGGATCATCTGCTGGATCATCTGCTGGATCATCTGCTGGATCATCTGTTGGATCATCTGCTGGATCATCTGCTGGATCATCTGTTGGATCATCTGCTGGATCATCTGTTGGATCATCTGTTGGATCATCTGCTGGATCATCTGCTGGATCATCTGTTGGATCATCTGCTGGATCATCTGCTGGATCATCTTTTGCATCAGCTGTGTTGAGTATAAAATGATTGTCAACATATTTGATCTGAGAAGTTTCAGTGTCTCCAGGTTTCTGTTTTTAAATAATTATGAATATATTTGTTTTTTTAATGTTATATGAATTTATTTGTTTTATAACATTTGATATTTCATAATATATTTATTTGTTTGTTTTATAAATTTGAGAACGACATTTTTCACAGTTATATTAATAATCAATCGATAAACTGATCATGAAAATATCCTGAAACGTGTCATAAATAAACAGATCGCATTGTCCTGATCATCACCTGAACGCAGCATCACGGTGTGGGCGTATCCAGTGGGTGAAGTGGGGGGAGCTTCGACAGACAGGTGGAGGTGCTTCTTCTTGACAGACTGCAGTTCGTGTCTGATCAGTGCATGCGCTCTTATTTTATTTCTAAATGTCGTTTTTAGTGTTTCCGGAAACCAAAGTGCTTTTATGAGTGGGCAGAGGCGGGGGTTTTATTTTGAAAGGTTTCAGGTGAGTTGAGGAGGAAACACCTGCTGCAGCTGAAGTTCCGTCTGAATGCAATGAAGAGGATCAACACGAGGTTTTAACGGAGAGGAAGAAGCTCATTAACACAACAACACAACTTTAACACAACTCTGTGTGTCGGATTAAAGATGGCGGCGCGGCGGAGAACCGAGAGTCTGATTCTGGTTCTGGTTCTGACCGGTGAGTTTTTCACTTTGATTCTGATTCAGTCTATCAGAGTCTCGGGGAGACATTCAGAGTCTCCGGGAGACATTCAGAGTCGGTCTCCGAGTGTCTCCGTCCTTCAGCTGCCTGCTTGAATCTGCCAGGATTTAGACTTTTACTCTGAAAGACTGTTTGGTGTCGGATGTTCTTTAATGTTCTGTGTTCTTTAATGTTCTGTGTTCTTAGAGTTAATAAGATGTAGTGATGTCATATTAATGCACAGAGGGACAGACCGCTTGTGTCTGAATGTTGCAGCTGATATCTAAGCTGTCTTTGAGGACAGGAAGACAGGAAGCCTTCAGGTGTCCACATACTTGTGTCTCTGCAGGTGTGAGACAGCAGGACAGAATGTAGCTCAGTCACATTCCTCCTGTCAGTAAACATGAAGGAGGGTGGACGGCCCAACGCTCCTTCTGCTTCCTCTTTCTGACTCATGAAGCTTTTTTTTCCTGTTCAGAGGAGAACGCTGACAACTCTGCTGGTTGTACCTGTGACAGGTGTGATCAACTTCCTGTAAACTCTGCTGGTTGTACCTGTGACAGGTGTGATCAACTTCCTGTAAACTCTGCTGGTTGTACCTGTGACAGGTGTGATCAACTTCCTGTAAACTCTGCTGGTTGTACCTGTGACAGGTGTGATCAACTTCCTGTAAACTCTGCTGGTTGTACCTGTGACAGGTGTGATCAACTTCCTGTAAACTCTGCTGGTTGTACCTGTGACAGGTGTGATCAACTTCCTGTAAACTCTGCTGGTTGTACCTGTGACAGGTGTGATCAACTTCCTGTAAACTCTGCTGGTTGTACCTGTGACAGGTGTGATCAACTTCCTCTGATCTTGAACAGGAATAGCTTGAACAACAGCTTTGTAACACTGTTTGTGTAGAGAGTCTTCAGCTCCCTGTCTCTGGTTGTCTCTGGTTGTCTCTGTCTCTGGTTGTCTCTGTGGACTAACACCTCCCTCCTTTAACGTCCGTCTAACTTCAGAGTAGTTACTGTCCACGTCCTCCATCAGATCGCTCACACTGAAGCTCTTTGTTGTCCAAATCTAACCGTTGTGTCGTTGAGGACGTTTGTCCCCTCCCCCATGGCACCACTGGTGTCCTTGTCTCACTACGTTGGATCTGTGGGAGTTCACGTCTGATATCAGCTGCTTTGTAATCATTAATGAAGCTTGTGAATCGGTAACCACAGATGAAACTTTCAAAGTAAAACACACCACAGATTTCTAAATAAAGTACACAATACCCTGAAATACTGTATAATCCTGAATACTGCAACATCCTGAATACTGCAACATCCTGAATACTGTTACATCCTGAATACTGTTACATCCCGAATACTGTTACATCCCGAATACTGTTACATCCTGATTACTGTAACATCCTGATTACTGTTACATCCTGAATACTGTCACATCCTGAATACTGTAACATCCTGATTACTGTAACATCCTGATTACTGTTACATCCTGAATACTGTTACATCCCGAATACTGTTACATCCTGATTACTGTAACATCCTGATTACTGTTACATCCTGATTACTGTTACATCCTGATTACTGCTACATCCTGATTACTGTAACATCCTGATTACTGTTACATCCTGATTACTGCTACATCCTGAATACTGTCACATCCTGATTACTGTCACATCCTGAATACTGTTACATCCTGATTACTGTTACATCCTGATTACTGCTACATCCTGATTACTGCTACATCCTGATTACTGCTACATCCTGATTACTGCTACATCCTGAATACTGTAACATCCTGATTACTGTAACATCCGGATTACTGTAACATCCTGAATACTGTAACATCCTGAATACTGTAACATCCTGATTACTGTAACATCCTGATTACTGTAACATCCTGAATACTGTAACATCCTGAATACTGCTACATCCTGATTACTGCTACATCCTGAATACTGTTACATCCTGATTACTGTCACATCCTGATTACTGCTACATCCTGATTACTGTAACATCCTGATTACTGCTACATCCTGATTACTGCTACATCCTGATTACTGTAACATCCTGATTACTGTAACATCCTGAATACTGTCACATCCTGAATACTGTAACATCCTGATTACTGTAACATCCTGAATACTGTAACATCCTGAATACTGTAACATCCTGAATACTGCAACATCCTGATTACTGCTACATCCTGATTACTGTAACATCCTGATTACTGTCACATCCTGATTACTGCTACATCCTGATTACTGTAACATCCTGATTACTGTTACATCCTGAATACTGTCACATCCTGATTACTGTAACATCCTGATTACTGTAACATCCTGATTACTGTAACATCTTGAATACTGTAACATCCTGAATACTGCTACATCCTGATTACTGCTACATCCTGAATACTGTTACATCCTGATTACTGTCACATCCTGAATACTGTCACATCCTGATTACTGCTACATCCTGAATACTGTTACATCCTGATTACTGTCACATCCTGAATACTGTTACATCCTGATTACTGTTACATCCTGATTACTGCTACATCCTGATTACTGCTACATCCTGATTACTGTCACATCCTGAATACTGTTACATCCTGATTACTGTTACATCCTGATTACTGTTACATCCTGATTACTGCTACATCCTGATTACTGCTACATCCTGAATACTGTTACATCCTGATTACTGTTACATCCTGATTACTGCTACATCCTGATTACTGTTACATCCTGATTACTGTTACATCCTGATTACTGCTACATCCTGAATACTGTCACATCCTGATTACTGTCACATCCTGAATACTGTTACATCCTGATTACTGTTACATCCTGATTACTGCTACATCCTGATTACTGCTACATCCTGATTACTGCTACATCCTGAATACTGTAACATCCGGATTACTGTAACATCCTGAATACTGTAACATCCTGAATACTGTAACATCCTGATTACTGTAACATCCTGATTACTGTAACATCCTGAATACTGTAACATCCTGAATACTGCTACATCCTGATTACTGCTACATCCTGAATACTGTTACATCCTGATTACTGTCACATCCTGATTACTGCTACATCCTGATTACTGTAACATCCTGATTACTGCTACATCCTGATTACTGCTACATCCTGATTACTGTAACATCCTGAATACTGTAACATCCTGATTACTGTAACATCCTGATTACTGTAACATCCTGAATACTGTAACATCCTGAATACTGCTACATCCTGATTACTGCTACATCCTGAATACTGTTACATCCTGATTACTGTCACATCCTGATTACTGCTACATCCTGATTACTGTAACATCCTGATTACTGTAACATCCTGATTACTGTTACATCCTGAATACTGTCACATCCTGATTACTGTAACATCCTGATTACTGTAACATCCTGATTACTGTAACATCTTGAATACTGTAACATCCTGAATACTGCTACATCCTGATTACTGCTACATCCTGAATACTGTTACATCCTGATTACTGTCACATCCTGAATACTGTTACATCCTGAATACTGCTACATCCTGAATACTGTTACATCCTGATTACTGTCACATCCTGAATACTGTTACATCCTGATTACTGTTACATCCTGATTACTGTTACATCCTGATTACTGCTACATCCTGATTACTGCTACATCCTGATTACTGTCACATCCTGAATACTGTTACATCCTGATTACTGTTACATCCTGATTACTGTTACATCCTGATTACTGCTACATCCTGATTACTGCTACATCCTGAATACTGTTACATCCTGATTACTGTTACATCCTGATTACTGCTACATCCTGATTACTGCAACATCCTGAATACTGTCACATCCTGATTACTGTCACATCCTGAATACTGTTACATCCTGAATACTGTTACATCCTGATTACTGTAACATCCTGAATACTGTTACATCCTGAATACTGTTACATCCTGAATACTGCTACATCCTGAATACTGCTACATCCTGAATACTGTTACATCCTGATTACTGCTACATCCTGAATACTGTTACATCCGGATTACTGCTACATCCGGATTACTGCTACATCCTGAATACTGCTGCATCCTGAATACTGCTACATCCTGATTACTGTTACATCCTGATTACTGCTACATCCTGAATATTGTTACATCCTGAATACTGTTACATCCTGATTACTGCTACATCCTGATTACTGCTGCATCCTGAATACTGCTGCATCCTGAATACTGTTGCATCCTGATTACTGTAACATCCTGAATACTGCTACATCCTGAATACTGTCACATCCTGAATACTGTCACATCCTGATTACTGTTACATCCTGATTACTGCTACATCCTGATTACTGCAACATCCTGAATACTGTCACATCCTGATTACTGTCACATCCTGAATACTGTTACATCCTGAATACTGTTACATCCTGATTACGGTAACATCCTGAATACTGTTACATCCTGAATACTGTTACATCCTGAATACTGCTACATCCTGAATACTGCTACATCCTGAATACTGTTACATCCTGATTACTGCTACATCCTGATTACTGCTACATCCTGAATACTGTTACATCCGGATTACTGCTACATCCGGATTACTGCTACATCCTGAATACTGCTACATCCTGAATACTGCTACATCCTGATTACTGTTACATCCTGATTACTGCTACATCCTGAATATTGTTACATCCTGAATACTGTTACATCCTGATTACTGCTACATCCTGAATACTGTTGCATCCTGAATACTGTTACATCCTGAATACTGTTGCATCCTGATTACTGTAACATCCTGAATACTGTCACATCCTGAATACTGTCACATCCTGAATACTGTTACATCCTGAATACTGTCACATCCTGAATACTGTCACATCCTGAATACTGTCACATCCTGAATACTGTCACATCCTGAATACTGCTACATCCTGAATACTGCTACATCCTGAATACTGTTACATCCTGATTACTGCTACATCCTGAATACGGTTACATCCTGATTACTGTTACATCCTGAATACTGCTACATCCTGATTACTGCTACATCCTGATTACTGCTACATCCTGAATACTGTAACATCCTGATTACTGCTACATCCTGAATACTGTAACATCCTGATTACTGTAACATCCTGATTACTGTAACATCCTGAATACTGTCACATCCTGAATACTGTAACATCCTGATTACTGTAACATCCTGAATACTGCTACATCCTGAATACTGCTACATCCTGAATACTGCTACATCCTGATTACTGTTACATCCTGATTACTGTCACATCCTGATTACTGTAACATCCTGATTACTGTAACATCCTGATTACTGTTACATCCTGAATACTGTCACATCCTGAATACTGTCACATCCTGATTACTGTAACATCCTGATTACTGTAACATCCTGAATACTGTAACATCCTGAATACTGCTACATCCTGAATACTGCTACATCCTGATTACTGCTACATCCTGAATACTGTTACATCCTGATTACTGCTACATCCTGATTACTGCTACATCCTGATTACTGTCACATCCTGAATACTGTTACATCCTGATTACTGTTACATCCTGATTACTGCTACATCCTGATTACTGCTACATCCTGATTACTGTTACATCCTGATTACTGTTACATCCTGATTACTGCTACATCCTGAATACTGCTACATCCTGAATACTGTTACATCCTGATTACTGTTACATCCTGATTACTGCAACATCCTGAATACTGCAACATCCTGAATACTGTCACATCCTGAATACTGTCACATCCTGAATACTGTTACATCCTGAATACTGTAACATCCTGAATACTGTTACATCCTGAATACTGCTACATCCTGAATACTGCTACATCCTGATTACTGCTACATCCTGATTACTGCTACATCCTGAATACTGTTACATCCGGATTACTGCTACATCCTGAATACTGCTACATCCTGAATACTGTTACATCCTGATTACTGCTACATCCTGAATACGGTTACATCCTGATTACTGTTACATCCTGAATACTGCTACATCCTGAATACTGCTACATCCTGAATACTGTTACATCCTGAATACTGTTACATCCTGAATACTGTAACATCCTGATTACTGTTACATTCTGAATACTGTAACATCCTTAAATACTAATAATAATTCAGCTGTTTGCTGTTACTGCATTAAATGCCTCGTCTCTTCTCTGCTCCTCAGTGGTCTGTGTCCAGGGGGACTTTGTGGACCCTCCTCAGCCCGTCACCTCCCTGCGCTCCCTGGCTGAGAGTCAGACCAGGCTCCCCTGTCACTACCAGGTGGAGGAGGGGCAGAAGGTGGTGCAGGTCTCCTGGTACAAGGAGCTCCGAGACGGCAGCAAGGACCAGATCATCACGGCCCACTTCATGGACGGCCACACAGGTACATAAGAGGAGTTCTGGTGAAGACAGCATCACACACTGTGACCTGTGACTGCTGAGGTCAGAGGTCAGAGGTCACATACAGCTTCAGCAGCAGCTTCACTTCACTGCTCTGAAACCATCACTAATTTAAAACAGAAGAAGAGAAAAGCAGCAGTCCCTGTTGGATAAAACAGATGACTTCACCTGAATATAATTCTTCAGGACTTCCTGTACAGCAGCTTTAACCAATCATCAGAGAAAAGAAATCAATCAGTCTGCTGCT